>NW_027286763.1:81613965-81886465 GCF_022747635.1 Hetaerina americana
GGTCCCAACTGATTTACGCAGTTTTTGATCTCTCATTTCAACATTTAATTTAGCCTTCCTTATTCTCTAAAACTTCTTCAATCAATAATTACATTGATTCTTATCCCGTACAAATCACACGCAATGCCATTGGGATCACTACTGATTGGAACCCCTTGTTTGGTTGTCTATCCAAAACGATGAAAAATTGACGAGAAAAACAACAGCCTAACGGAAACTAGAAAAATAATTAGCCAACGAGTTACAAGCGTTAGGGGCCATATGAGAAACGCCTAAAAACGATACGTTACAAATGTCAAAACCAAATTTTCAACAAAAATGAATAAATAAGGTTAACCCTTCCCCTATCCGGGCTTGACCTAATTCCGAGTTCATCCTTTCCATCAAAGTGAACCCACCCCGCGGCTTTAATGAACACGAAACGTGACACCCTTTCACTGTCTCTCCCGCCAACCCAATAAAACACCCCAACAGAATTCACCGGCTGGGGAGCATACGACTCGAATGCACTTTACACGTTACGCCTTGAAAAGCACTCCTTTATGCTCCCGGAAACTACGCAAGAGAGAGCACACCCGAGCAGTGGGAGAAAAAAAGATGTTCAGTCACCGTTTCAGACCCTGCGCGCAGGGGTAAAGGTAGAAAAAAGCCAGCCATCTTCCTCCCCACTCGTCTAATTACCATTCGAAAAGCGATGGGAGGCGGGGACGAGAGAGAGAGGGGTAGGAGGAGAGGCGCTGCATGACAGAATGGCAGAGAGCGTGACCTGACCTAAGCATCAAATCACCACCTTGCACCGAACAGCCGTGGGAAGGGAAGGGTCGGAGGGCGCGATGCAAAATGAATATCGCAAAGGTTTCGCTACGTGGGCACCTGATGCTAAGGGACGACGCATCTCGTTGTCCAAATAAAATCATGCCATACGACCATGACTTCCTACGTGACGAATTGCAGCATTCCTTTTCTACTCCGAATGTATGAGATCGATTCACGATATCAATCCCGTGATCAACATGAAAACCCGTTTGACACGCGCGGGTAGAGATCTCAACTCAAATCAATGCAAGCCCTAGGGCGTGTGAAATAAATATTGAGGGAAAGGTCCTTTCCCTTACGTCTTCCCACGAAGATTTGATTACAGGAAATTTCATTGAAAAATTTAAGTTTCGGTTCGGCTGTCAGTGCCAAATGGCGCCAGCCGGATTTGAACTTTAGCCTCCAGTCAATAGCTGGCCGATATGCTAACTGGGCCACCACGCGGCCACCATACACTCGGATGGACCGACGCTAAATGACAAATTAAATATCACACGTACTATATGAATTAGGCAACGTCTCAGTTGCAATGAGAAGTACCGTTCTACTTGGTTGACGGGAGATCGCAACGTATCGCACATTGCAATAACGCCCAGGCCCGCGGAGGAAGAGGGAGGGCGGGGTGAGCGGAAGGAGCACCTGACGGGGAAAAAAGGGTGGCGGATCGAACACCGTTGGGCCCTCTCCCCTCCAGCCGAACACCTTGCCCGTCTCCTCCCCTCTCCCTCCAAAGGAGACTACACCTCCGCTCCCCCGCGGCCGCCAGCGCACCCCCTCCACGACTCGTCGCAATTGTGACGCGGGTCAGTGACCTTAGCGCGGACAGACGGAATCCCCTCCACCCCCGA
Organism: Hetaerina americana; assembly: GCF_022747635.1. NCBI lineage: Eukaryota > Metazoa > Arthropoda > Insecta > Odonata > Calopterygidae > Hetaerina > Hetaerina americana. Next base: position 81,615,630 of record NW_027286763.1, read on the forward strand.
CTGCAAATAGAAGAAGCCATCGCCGGAGAGAGAGAGGAGGGTATGGGTTGCTCGAGTGAACAGGAGAAAAGGGGAACGGGTGCCATGTAGTGAAACCGAGAGGGGTAGGGGAAGGTGTACATGTATGTATGTGCTTGAGGAATTCATCCCCTTTTTTTGAATTCTGAAGACGAGCCGAAATCACCCCGTCGTGCCTGCTCGCGCCTGGAGGGGGCATTCGCCTTGATGACTGCGACTACCCACACGGTCTGGAACCGCAATGAAAAGGGGGAAGGAAAATAATACATAAACATGTCACCAGACCCCTCAGAGACTTGAGAGCGACCGCACGGTCAAAGGAAGAGCGCGTATGGAATTCGGGATGGATTATAAAAATTATGCTTTTAATACATCGCTAGAAACATATCGAATGGAGTGATATATCTGTATCGATACATCGACTATAACACATAGCAATATTTCTCAATAAGGTATTTCGAGCAATTTCATTACATATTATAAATGATCCACGGTTACAAAATATCCGTTCTAGTCGTGGAGGGAGTACCAATACTTGTGCATGTACCAATAAATTTACATTTTCTCACTAAATATATTTTATAAAATATTTAAAAAATTATAGGTTAAATATTATTTCAGGTATGAGCCATATCCACTTGATGGTTATATCAGGTAGAATAGACACCTAGTTTATCATAAATTTACCAACTAGACACGGAATTTAATGACTTCCAAGAGTGGGTATTCGGTGGACGAGTATAATGAAACCCATAAAAATAACTCTGGTACTATTCTTAAGTTCCAGAGTTCTTCTAGCATGAAAATACGTTAATAAGTTATGTAAAACCCGAAAGAAACAATAAATAAAAGTTGTTAAGTTTTTTACTCGTACGTTACGAACGATTTGATGAAAATAACAGTGACTGCTCAATCGAGTTTTATCGTGATTAGTAGTAAACTTGTCCATGGGCATGTATGACATAAGCCGATCTTCCAAGTGTTGACTCCCGTGTGTAATCGCCACATTATATGAATAATTGTTGATACTGTTGGGAAATATATGGACATAGATTCATATGTTAGTATCGTTCCCGTTTTTCATCAGGATAACAGGACCCAATCACCCGTCCTCGAACTTAACCTCGCCCGGAATGCGTGGTCTGTGTGGCTCCGTGGGATATTATTGAGATACTGCTAGCTGGCGTTTTGTATAGCCTAAAACCACAAAAAATAATAAGTTGAGAACCCGAAATGTCAGTTTTTTGAGAAATACTTAAAACGACTCCGAGTCAATAATCACAATGACATTCTTCGATACGATTTACATTGTGATGACGATAAGTTATTTATTCATGCTTTAAATTCATGGTTCCATTTGTGGTTTCCCTTCTGTTTAATTCGTGGTTCAATCTCGTAGTTACTATTCTACCTACCCAAAAAGGCTTCGAAAAGCTCCCGTCAACTGCCTCGAATATTCCTTAAATTCTTTTTAAGCAGCGATACGCAAAAACAGGAAAAATAACTTTTGGTGGGTGCCTAAAATAATATTACTATGGTAAATTTATTCAATGACAGGATTCAGAATATACCCGAAGAGATGAACAAAAAAGTAAAAAAAATACAAAACTCTCAGTGACGTAATTCCGGGTGACGGTGTGAAGCAAAATTTATGTAAGCAGCCTAATCTAAACTGTAACCGATGTAGCTACAAAGAAAGATGCTAAGTTCAACTAGAGAGTTTACGTATTTAGATATAAATGTACAAGGACATAAAATTTACCCTCTCGAGAAGTGAGTGCAGAACACCCATTGTGAAACGAATTTCGGATTTTCAATGAAACAGTGCCCCTTACATTAACGCTACAGAAGACACGTTCTTTGGTTGAGGCAAACTTTCGGCACAGCTATTTCGAAAAAAAGGCCTTCTCGAAAATATCTCGGCTAGAGGGACGAAAATAAATACAAGAAGATTGGGGTAAAAAAATATGTGCCGAAACAACTGCCGACAAGTTCTCTCCTTAGTTGAAGAATAATGAACTATAGACGACAAAAGAATTATTCTCATATGGTATTGGATAAAAAATGTCGTGGACGAACTTAGAAGAGAAAGTAATCCCACTTGAAGAGCATTGGATACAATGAAGTTCTTCAGCAGAACTCACGCCATGGGTCAAATAAAAACGTCTATGAATCTAAAATGTCTGAAGAACCACAACTGCGGGAGAGCAAATATGCAGGTTATTCACAAAGCGAGCATCAACTTTACAAATATGCAAGAGAAAGGAAAATCAAAAGTTGGCACAAGACCCGTAAAAAGTATGAAGGACTCTCCTCCTGCACTGGGGATAATAATTTGAGGACAAAAAAAACTACACGGCCGAACAGAAGTGAAACATCCGGCCAAGTGCAAGCCAAATCATGAATCTAATGAACTGAGAACATGTTCAATAAATTTTGAGTCATCTTGCGATTTCAGACGCGATAGATCACGAGCGCAGTTGGAAACGTGACAAAACCCTTGCCCGCCCCTCTCCCCTTTTAACAGAGAGGATTCCGACATAGAAGTTCGATTTTGCTGGAAATGAGGATTCCGGCTTCGAGGAGGATATTCATAAAAAAATAACTGGCAAAAGGATGTTATAAGAAAGAGCGAACAGTCTAACATCCAACTACGATATTTTAAATTAATTTGAGCACTTCCCATAAGTGTACAGTGTACTTCCCATTAGATTTATTCACGTTTCGCGAAAATGAGCAAATTAACGCCAACAAATGCGCGCGCGATGTTTTTTTTCTGCGCGGACAATGCTTCCACTTGGCGATAACGAGTAGGTTAAGCCAGTAATACGTAACATAAAATTCCTTTTTCGGGCTGATTTCGACACTCACCGGTCAATATGGGCAACACCGTGAATTTGCTTTTTTATTTTCAACTTAGTAAGAGAGTAGTAGGAGGAGTCCAAATTTCTGGGTTTGAAATATTTTAAATTTAATTATATTTTTGCCATTCATTGCTTCATTACTATTTATTTATTCGCCCAAAGCCCGTGGTAATCCAATGATTAAGCTGTCAGAACACCTACCAGAGAGTAAGGCTTCGATTCCGGGAGGAGACTTCCCAACCGTCGAGATTTTTCAGATATTCCTGGCCAACCACCGGGGCCACGGAGACGAAAATTTCCCGGGGGGGTAAAGCGTGTGAAGTTGGCCCTCATGGGTCAACTTCACATGTTTTTGGACTTGGAATCAGTCGAGCTCATTAAACCAATATTGGAGTTGATTACTATCCATTAAGGTTGGAATTACAGTCGGCATATAGAGGATTTTGCATTTACAACACTGGAAAAATAATAATGTTACGAAAACTCACGCGGTTAGAATAATATTAAAATGCTACAACAAATATCCAACGAAAAAATTATTCGGTGGTCCACCACCACTGAAAAGAACTGGATTACGTAATAACTTTCCGTGATTTTCGCAGTAAACTTGATTATTTTCCAAGATAAACAATGCAACTCAATCCCTTCCAGGTCTGGTAAACACGCTGAGGCTTACGACCAACTGCTACGCTTCACTCCGCGCAAGCGTAGGTTGCCTGGCGTCACCGTGCCTCGGTATCCCTTAGACTAAGGTACTCCATTTGAGTTATTTGTACCCGAGATCAAAATAAAATTTCACACACAATATCAATTCCTTAATTTAAAAAAAACAGCAGTTGAATAAGGTATTTTTCATGAGCCGAGGGCGAAGGGAATAGATATTAATAAAACGTTAGTCGTGCTAACAAACAGTAAACTAGCTGTCCGCATGCAATTTGCAATTTCTCCTTTGCTCCCACTCGAATACGACCATGCTTTAATTCAGATCGAACCTTAAGCACGGCACTTTCGTGCAGTCAATATCCATATGCCCACCATAAAACTTGTTGAGAGGAAGAACGAAATAGGCTGGTGAACTAATCGTGACGCTTTGCGCCAATGCAAAATATTACAGGACCACGAAGACGGTCGCAATTATTCAATTGGTACCCAATCCATTCGATCTGGGCCATCGGATGGATTCGATTGACCCCAGGAGGGAGTGCTGAGAACGACTCCGAGGCCTCGATCGTCCCGTCTAAGATACTTGAAGTAATAAAATCTTTCGGGGGTATCAATAAACCACGGCTAGTCAAACTTCGGCCCTCGAGAAAGGTTCGGTCGGACAGGCCATATATGGCCTGAGAAGCCTCTCAATCAAATAAATCGATAGCCGTCATAAAAAAATCGTGCACAAGGCGAAATAATTAAATCCAAAGATTTTACACGAATCAAATCCCTTTAATAGGCTTACGGCTGATACATTGTCCCTCGAACAAATGAAATGCTAATTTCGCAAGGTAGTGTTATAAAAATCATTCCGAATCGCATTTTCCAATCGTGATTAAGTAGACCGTGTACAAGAATAAAATAAAATCTCAGACAAACAAGTAATAAAAGTTTACATGGGAACGTTTTCGGCGATAATTCTTTGCAAAATAAAGTTGCTAGGGGTTCTAGATCATCTTTCATGGATCAACTTTTAACGTTTTTCTAAGACTAAATGTCAATGTTTCCAAAAATAAAAGGAAAATTTCGTAATAATGAAACTTTCTGAGAGAGTGACAAATCACAGCATACCAATCCCTATAAATTTACAATTATCAGTAAACCTGGAGTATTTTTCAAAGAGCGGTATATGACAGCGAGATATTTACAGTTGTGGGGCTGGTTTAATCGTTTAGTTGAAAACTGTGCGAGGGAAGACGAAGAGAGTTCAAATACCCATCTGTGCTGAAGTCAATTCCTCTTTCTTAAATCTAGGTTCATATATTTCCCCCCTCATCCAAAAACTTGCAAATCAGTCCTAGGGTGTACTGAATGGGAAAACTGCACTCTACAGACGACCTTCCCGGGACATAAATGGTGCGCCGGTTTAGTAAAAATATACGATTGAATATTAACTTGCGTAAGCAACAACTCGGTAAACCGTCACTTTCACGATTACTTTTGAAGTGTTTCATTTTTAACAATCTAATAATTATTAACTATTTCGACGATTTACTCCAAATTTTACATATTTTCCATTAACACTGTACAAAAAAACTGTGTAACAACTTTAGTATATGGCATCTAGTTACCAGGGCGGGGGCACCGCCCCCACAATGTTATTCCCTTCGGAAGAAAGAGGGAGAGGAACAGATAGGGGCAGTCGAGAATTTCGAAATATTTTGTCGTCACAATGCCTCTGACCGCACCTTGATCAACTAACGCACATCAGACTCGCCTCACTTTTCTACTTTTAAAACTGATTCACTGCTACTTTGAAAGTAACTTACCCTCCATCCCCACTCCCCGCACACTCATACATCATTCACACACAAACAACATTTCCCAATCTCCCAGTTTCTTCATGCGACAAAGGTATAAATGTACAAAGGTTGCATTGTCTAAACGAGTGTCGCCCGATAATAACACTAGCCCGTGGAGATTAGCGACACTTTTTTCGTAAATTTTACTAGAGAGGCATGAAAGTCGTTCAAATGCAAATTCTTCATGCCTTGATGAATTGAACAATGTACATATTAGGCGATTCGATAGATTGAGTAAAAGACTTGAAAAATGCAAACGAGTTCATCCTCGTTCAAAATAATCAAGAACACACATAGCTGTGAAACGGCGTTCATCTCTGAAACCAGCAATGCTAGATTATATTTTGAAAGTGGAAAATACGTTGTGTACTTGAGTCTCTTAATCGTATAAATATAACCACCAGCTACGAGGGAAAGTGAAATAGGAGGAAACGCACAGCATGGTCAAAGGTTCCAAATTATCGGACTAAATTCCTAAACATTTTGATTTACGGAAAGTAAAAAAAAAAACTTTCCCGACCTAAATAAATCTTATTCCAAAAATAAAAGCTTATCTCCTATCATGCAAATCTGCTCGATAAATAATATTGTTCCGCATCATAATCATTAAAACTATGAACACCAATATTAATACTATCAAATGGTGCGCAAAAAAGTATCGCATGTCGGGTGGTCGAGCCAGTTGAGTGAGTGCATATCAATCCTTTCGTGAGCATTTCCATAATTAATACGTCTCAGGGACGATTCTCCAAAATAATTACTGCTGCAAGCCGTATATCAAGGGAACCATCTATTTATGTGATATACTATTTTACATTTAGCCAAGTCGGTCGCATTTTAGCACTATAAATAGTTACGTCACTTGCGGAATTTGTAGCCCTTCCATACTAAAATAACACGGCAAAACATTCGAGCACATCGACCACTATATCCTACTGCTGGCTTAATATGGATGACTCTGATTACCGCAAATAAAAATTCAGCAGAAAAAACAAATATGTACTATGCGACAACACTGGTTGGCACTTTGAGCATCTATACCATAAGCTCAAGAGCTGAATTAAATCTCATATCCTCATCGAGCTAGACCCGACGTCACGCATTCAAGCATCGTAAGCCCATTGCCATTACTAACTCCACCGTGAATCCGATGAATAAGCTATAGGATGAAAGAGGCGTACGTGAAGAGATGATGCACGATGTGAAACAAAAGTCAACCAGTGAATTTAATGAAATAAATGTCACGAAAATACTCTTCCGGGATAACTACAGCACCACCGAGTCGGGTGAAAAGCAAAATAAAAAAAGGAAGGAAGCAACTCTCTCGAATTCAAGTCCACGTTTGGATGCAAAATGTTGAGCGATGGAGGACGGGGAAGGGGGGAAGGGGAGGGGGAGGCGATGCAAGGGTTGAGTGAAACTTTCGAAATGACTGAATCGATCAGGAGCGACAGGGACGGGGGCCGAATAAGGAGTGGTGGGGCCAGTATCTGGTGTTGAGCAACGGTGGCTGCGGTTGAAAAAATGAAAAGCGTTCCGCCACCACAGAAACTCGGGCGCTAACTAGACACATGTACACCAAAACCCAACCGACAGTTTTATTGATATTCGGTTATAATTCGAAAACCGCGAGAGCCTTGCCGAGAGCATAACAGCCCAAACAAAGGCCGACCACCGGAATCGGGAGTGTTGCATCTCATTCTGGGATAACCAGTAATGCTCATGACCGCATCAAAGAATAACTTGCATTTGTAAGGGGATGGCGATTTTTGTGATACACTGGATAACATTTATTTGCAAAAGAAGACCGAATCCTCCTTCCGAACCTCTGCAGGCATTTGAACAAAAGAAGATGGCCGTAGGTACCGTCAGGTGCACTAGTCTGCGACTTTAGTAATAATTTAGCCTTTGAGGTGTTTCGACAGGCGTCATTTACACTTTGCTATATTCATATTATGAAAAACATAAAACTAAGAGCGTGGAATATGCTAATCAACAGCATTTGAGAGAAAATCTCGCAACAGTTGAGAATTTTCTTAAGGATCCCTTCAGGGCCCGTCTCTCTAAGAAAGATCTCTCTCAAGAATAGCCTCACATAGAGCCCTTGCTGCGAACTTTATTTACTAACGGCTTGACAAATAACTCAGTTCGCTCACCAACGACGTAGACTGGGTTGCTCCTTCATAGAAAAACATTTTTCATATCTTTGACCATTACGTCCTACGTAGATAATTCTATGATACCACTCTCGACTTACTTTAACAATTGAAATCAAAGCACTGATGACACAGACGATGGTTTAAATTTTTACCCGGAGTGAAAAGATATTCTTCCAATTACCGTGTCCAATTCAATAAATCGAAATGAATATTTCAATGCCCATGCTCCACCTGCGAAATTTAAGCTGAAAACTGCCTCTCGGCAGCTGAATCACGCCATTCATGTCGTGCTCTCCAATTCCGTTCCATGGAAAAATGTCCGAGGATGCAGCGCTGTGTGGAATGGGTGCAGTTAATGTCGCGTGAATGTGAAATCTCATCAACACCGCTTTCACGCATCGAGTACATCCGACAGAGGGCACGCTTGTGAGGGTCGCATCCAGCATGAATAAGTCGCGAGACCTACGAAACTGGGTCAGGTGCCATGCTGTAACGAGGAAGGAAACGTGATGCGGAACACATGCCTCATTATCCGTAATCAACTAGAATATGTAAACACGCTGCATCTCTAGGGTGACGATAAACAATGGAAGAGATCGATAACGACTCGCACGTTTCCGAAGTCAGAGCCTCGAAAAACCCCGAACCCTACAACTAGTGAAAACTCTAATGGGTTGCCGACGCGGTAGGATGCGTGTAATTAAACGGATAGTGGTGCGGGGCTGCGAAGAATTCTATCTCTCCCAATTGGTCGCTTCCTGCATGCGGAGACAGCGGGAACTAAATACACAAATGGGGGGATGCGTGTGCACCCTGCCCCTGCCTCTCTCCCCCCCCCCACGCCCCCAAGGACCAAGCTCCCATTTCCTATCCGCCGCTCCCCTCGCGTTTCTTAACATCTTCCCAAACCTCCCATCTCAATTTCGACGCGGTTTTCGGGTGAGCAGACAAACTAACAAACAGATGAATGATTAAAGTTTGGGTTTCTTCGAAAACACCAAACGTTTGGTGCACGAAATGGTTTCCCGGAGGACTTTCATCGACAAGACTGGACCAATTGAACGAAATAGTTACGCCCTACTATAAAACACACATTTAGAAATTAAAACCAGCTGCTGACATTTACTCGACACTGACCGAATTTTAAGGATACGGCGGGTCAAGAAGAACTCGGTCCGGTTACGCTTTACCGCAAAGAAAGTTGCCGGAATAACAGGTGTGGTTTATTAAGTTCAATTGAAACCACGGAACATTTAATAATGATGTTCTTATACGGATAAATAAAGAATTTTAAAAATTAAAGGAATCAGACATGGGAAAGAAAACTAAATATACTACTGTAAGATGGCCATTTTCACCTACCGAATAAAAAAATTATGCGGAGGAACAATTTTCACTGCGAGCATCGCCAAAAACATTAAATTAAACATCTTAAGATAAGGGGTGTTTAAAATGAAGTCATGAAAACACTATGCAACCATAATAGAAAATGCCTACAAGCATAAAACTTCACCTTTTTTAAAGGTAATTGAATTACAACCATTGTAAATTAACAAAAAGCTTTTCACAAGTGGACAGAAAAGCTGAGAAACCCAAGTCAACAGTTATTCTTTCGAAAGTATGATAACACTAATTAATAATAAACACTTACTAAACACTAAATACTTTTCGAAAGTATGTGAAACACTAAATCTCACTAGTGTAACATCTCAGAATATACCAAGAGTTTCGACAAATGTAAATGAAAGACATTACGCACCACCGAAGAACACCAAAGTTAATCTCACCGAGTTAATGTGATGAGATTAAAAGCAGGTATTTCACCAAGTGAGAACCAAAAAGAAGAGTTTCTGAGACGTCCCACCAAAGGCGGACCGTACCCTCAAGCACTCTTTTTATTTCTCGGCTGCAATAAGTCGGACCGTTGTTCACTTTCGCTCCCATAATGGAGGACTGCACGTGCAGGAGGGCATCGAGTTTTACAACCATGAGACGGGGGCGACCAACGTGACCACCATCATCTTCCGTGACGCGATAATGGCCATGGGTTGCCGCCATCAAGTCGACAAACCGGAAACGTATTGAGGCGAACTGTGAGGTCCAGACTCGAATTTTACAACCTAAGGAAAGGAAGGAAGAACCTAACGTCCCCGAGTTCACGCGAAAGCGACTGGTCAAAACTGTGAACACACAGATGTTAACCCGGATTACGCGAAAAGCCTGACTTGAATTGTTAAGTGACGCGGATAAATCGAGAGACGGGAGCAATGGGCTCGACCCAAACTCGGCACCCATGAAATCTTCGGTGGGCACTTAAGGTCTTCACGGATTTACGTTCCGCAGTGTGACTGCACAGCCAAGTGCGGGCTGTAATTTCTTTACTGAAAGTCAAACCGTGCCGTACACCATTACGGAAGATGTAAGTTACATAGTCTGGTGGAAATTCCAATAGTGATTTCTAAAGGTATAGTGAGGGTTTACTCCCCGCGTCTCTCACTTTATCTCCATCGCCAATAGAGATATAGCCCACGAGGAGGATGTCCATCATCGTATTTAATTCCCCACGTTTTCCACCATAGGTCTATTTTCAATTCCTTCATGCCATATGCTGTTTTCAATCAAATAATCCACCTGTGGGAACGTGGTAGTCCTCGAATACAGCATTGGACCTCTGACTGAAGGACACAGGTTCAATTTCCGTACACGCTTCTGAGCACCCTCAGCTTCACCCGAGCTTTGTGATTTTTCGGGTGCCAGCACATCTTGGAAAACCACAGGCGGCTAAGGAACAGGAGTAGGGTAAAGGGTAGGATCCTACCCTCGCTGATCAAACCGACCATCGAGGTTGATAACTATGCTTATGATTTTGAATACACATAAGCAAATTTAAAATAGTTTGAAAGAAATAGGTGCCTATCACAGAAATTACTTAAAGCATTAAATCAAATTTTCAATCGACCGAAAACCTAAAAAAATACAAGACCATTAATTTAAGGTATTTGACGGTCGATGAACAAAAACACGTAAGAGGGGGTCATTCCCTATAAGTAACAAAAAATACTAAGGAATCACGAAGTAATTGAAGATCAACATAAAACGCTAAAATTAGTATGCACGTAAAATAAGCATACAAGTATACCTGTAGTAACGTCACTTTCACCGTCATGCTGCATTCACCCAGAGGAGGCCGGGTCAATTGATAACATGGAGCAAAACGATGCGTAGAGAACATCCCTTCGGTAACTGAGTCACAAACAGACTTTTAAGGAATGCCCTCCTCAACTCCGGAATTTCTCTCGAGTTTTTTTAGAAGAGCGAAATTCTTTGAGTTTTTCCGGTTTTCGAGGTTAGCGGGCACCCTGTCGCCGCCAAATGAAGGGGGATCCAGCAGTGATTCAAACTAAGCATGTCGAACGTCCCCTCTTTCAAATGGAAAGGAAGCGCTCATCATCGTAGGGTGCTTCATTGGGCAAATGTTACTTCCGCACACGTGCTGTGTGAAATTTCTACGGCTCCTACTCTCGCAGTGTCAATCGTTTGGGTACCTACTCGTGTATGCATGTGGCTGTAGCAGGTTTGTGAGCGCTACACCGATATTGATTATATTTCTGATTAAACGTGAACCGTTTATCTTAACCACACGCTTTCATAGCATACATCACATATGACCAAGTTCAAATGCAATTTATTTTTAACTATTATAATGAGTATAAGGGCCAGGTATGGCTGGGAAGGACAGAGGATAGTTGGGAAAAATCAAAAGGAGGCAAGAGAGATGATGGATTCAGAGCGTTTTGATTGGGGATGGGATATTGGAGACTGATGGAAGGGAGAACGTAGGGCAAACGAGGAGGGACAAGGAATAGGATAGGTATGTTGGATGGAATGAAGGTAGGAAAGAAGTATGCGGAATTGAAGAGGGACTTACTGCAATTTCCGATTTCAGGTTGTTTTTTGTTACGAGAAACAAATGAAAACGAAAACAAATTTTCTACAACTGTGTTGGCTGTGCCCATCCAAAATCTACCCTAACCGGTACAATATCAAAAATAATAATGTGCAAGAAAGCAAACGTGATGGGTATGTTCGAGGAATGAAGTTCAGAGCTGCTTGATTCACGAAGAGAGCAGGGAAGACTTCAAATACTGTTGGCACCTGAGTCTATTAGAGACACCACGTAAATTATTACTGGTCCACATTACATGGGGGAGATTGAACTGAAGATCGAAGAGAATCGAGGACACTTTCATCCCTCGCAAGTTGCGTAATCATAACACAATCGAACCAATGAGTCCGTAAAAAACACCCGAAACACTAACATTTCGTTTTTGTCAGACTCATCAATCACAGTAAGTTGTATAAGGCAGGTGTGCTCTTATGCGTGCGAGTATCTGCGCATATGAGCAAATGCATATTCAGATGCATGTATGTTTGGTGCACTAACACCCCCCCCCCAACCACACGCCCTCGCAACGGCTTGAGAGGCACTGTGCATATGTTGACAATTAGGGTGCCTACCAGAATAAAATTCAATGACTCCTCCAGTTTATCCAGAGCCTAAATTCTAACTTTCCTTGCGAATTTCGAAGGAAAACTTAGCGCAGTCTTCCTCCGAGTAAAAGTGTAGTCCGAAAGCTTCGTTTTATCACCTAACGCTCACCCAAGCGCTGGAATGTCCCACAAAACAAGACTACCAAGAGTTTAATCACAAACGATGTTGACAAGGTGAAATGGAATGTATAACTTTCCAACATTGAAAAAATGAGAGAGCGAAAAGCTGAAAAATGAAGACCCGACGCAAAAACCACGGCAATACAGCGAAGTCATTGATTTTAGTCGCCAAGTAAGCGCCCAAATATACTGCCAACATTTCATAAACTTAGACGCGCTCAATGGTTACTTTCACATGCTCTGCCGTGCCTTTTCTATTTCTAGGACCATGATTAATGAAATGTCCCAAATATTTCTGGTGATCACCCTGTTTAATACCTGTATTACTGTGCCTAGGAATACAATGAAACAACTTTTAAAAGAATATCTGTCAGCAACTGGGTTCTCTGAAATTATAATCGAGTTTATCACGGACATCTGGATTCAAATAGATGGTGGCACGATATCAGGCTCAGACAAATGCGAATCCCAGATAGTATTGACCCAAAAAGAAGGGCAGGATCTTGAAGAAGTGAGTAGCAGACAACCCTTAAATGTTTTTATATGGTGCCCAAAAGACATTCACTTGTCTCCCGCTTACTTTAGGCTAGTTTAACAAGCAAAAAAAATTGTTTAGACAACGATTTATGGAACAGGTCGGAGAGTGATTGGTTCGCTTCTTTTCCCCAATACAAGAATCTTACGATAATATGTCATAAAATAATATCTGCAAGATCAGGGCCAGTAAATAGGATGGGGGAAAACCGAAGATTTCTATAGCTTAGTCGTACTTACCTTGACTTTACGAATGGCCAAGCCGTTCCCTAGCTACATAAAAAGGGCAACATTGTGGGAGGAATCTCTCCCTCCGACTACAGCGCGTGACGTTATTTATGAACGAAGCAAGAATCACGGCCTCTACCAAAGGAGACCCTTCTCAGCCACGATAAACCACATTTATAGGCAGTCCTTTTAAATTCACAAACAAACAGGTGCGCCGGGTTCTAAACGCTGTAGGAATGTTTCCGCTTTGTTCTTCGCAACTATCTCACTTAGACACGGTAGGGAATACACCTGTAGTTACCATGTTGTACATTATTTGTTTCATTGCACAAATATTGCAACTAAAACTTAAGAAATATTTCATTTTTTGATGTTGCATGGCTCGTATTGAATCAACCCCTGCCACACGCCCGAGCGGCGACTTGCAGGGTACCATGTAAAAGCATTTAACATGGTCCCTTGCAAACTCATGAGAAATAAAATCAGAATGGAAGTATTAACTGGCAAAATTACACGAATACACTACCGAAAGAGGCTTCCAGTTACATGGGAGGAGCGAGAGAGCGAAAAGTTACAAAATGAGCCTCCATTCCACTTCCAAGAAAAATTTTTCTCTGCACATTATGGACTATATTTTGGAGGTCCTTAGGACCTTAGGTCACTGACTAAATCTGTCGCCTCTTTCCCTTCAACTCAAAATTACTCTAAGCACTTCTCTTTTACCGCCCGTTTGGCGAAGAATAGTTATGAACAAACGAAAAGTATCGCTTAAGCTTTGATTGGACACAATTGGAAAGTCCACAGTTTACAGGCACGAATTTAAAGTTTAAAAAAGTAAAAATAAACAGGGTGTAACACTGACTCGAAGAAATATTTCCAATACCGTGTTGATATTGTTGACGAAACTACAGTGAAACTACAATACAAAATAAAGGAAAATGTTTGCAGAACCCATCGATACATGAAATAATTTTTCCCTACGTAAGATTTGAGACCAAAACAGTGGAAAACAACTTAAGACAAATCAGTCGTCAATTACTGTAACGACTTCAGATCTAACATTCCCTGCTTTACCCCTTCGTGGCGGCTAACAAAGTAAGATGTACATGCCTGTACTTGGCGTTCAGAACATTCATACCCGCACCGGTAAACTAAATCACCAGCATCAGTGCTTCAAACCCTGACCCTTTCATTAGCCAAATAGCAACACAGCACAATGGCCACATGGCTAACACTGGGAATACACATTCAATTGGGAACAATTTCCGTTTACAGACAATGTCTAGACACCAAATACTATAGCTACAGTAAAATAATCCAAAGGACACCTGGTAGACTAAAGAAATGCTGATTAGATTGAAATACTTTAAATGATAGAACAATGAATTCAATAAATTCGTGAGAACATTTTTCTAAAAAGGACCAGTCATTATCTCAATAGTTTCAGCCTCAACTTTGTGGAAGTTCATTTTAATAAATGAAAAAGAAAAACTTTGTTCCAATCCACCACTTTAAAGTCTAAAGCGGTGGATTGGAACAAAGTTTTTCTTTTTCATTTATTAGGACCAGTCATATTATTTTTCTCGGCTGCAAAAAACTATGGGAATGAATGAAGACATACCGATGACCAAATTACATCTAATGTCAACTCTTCCCTGAAATTCAAACATTTCAGACCAGAAGCCAACCACACTTAATTCATCAATTAGTAATTTCGTTTAGAAAAACCACCCGCATGAAGGTCAGGGATTCGTTCAAATCAAAATTTGGAATTTTTTTAAAATGCACACGGTGCAACTTAGAATTCACATTGAAACACTCGGTTTCAATGTGAATTCTAGCCCACACACGACCTCTGCTACAGTTCCCGAAATAATTATTAATTCCCCTTGGCTTTAGAAATAAATGCCCAATGCCCTCGAATTACGTAGCATGGTAATGCAGTTTGAACATCGAAATCTGGTCGGTAGTAAACTATTGTCTGGTGGAAAAGTGGTATTATTCGATCATTATGTCTAAAACCCTACTAGCCCTCTAAAACTCTTGTAATCAGTGGCCGGTTTTTCAGAGTCACGAGACAAGTGGAGAGCCCTCTATAAAAAGAGAAATGACTTAAATGCAGTATCAAAATCTCTTAATCACATTCTGTAAAATCCAGACAAAAAATTCTATCATATGTACCGTCGATAAAACGCTCTCAGTGAGCAACAACAATGATTTGCTGGATAGTTTTTATAAATGGTCCCAGGTCTCTTAGCATAACCATGCTAAAATCCACAAACACTCAACACTTCCATTAGCGGGATAGGCACATACAGAGTAGCTCAGATTCATCAATCTGCCCGGTCAAAATGATAAGATTTGGCCCTCCCAAACCCCAAGTATTGACTCAAAAAGACTTCATTTCCCTAAAATGGAGACAATCACAATTGGGTCCCTCGCCACATAAATTAATGCGAATGAACTGTTAATACTATGCACATTACGATGAGAATACGCGTATTAAGATTTAGGTCTAATGTAAGGAATCATCATACTTATGGTTCCAAAAACGGACCCGTAAAGGAAGCACTGTTTCTCTGCCAAAATACGACTACGACGTTTCGGGATAAAACCATGGCTAGATCAAATTGAAGTGTTTCTCTCTTAAGCCTTGGCGGAGAATACATGGCTGAAGAGTGCCATATTTTGCATGCAAAGGTAGTCATGGCGACTGGACGGAATCGTTAAGACAGCAGAAATGAAATGTAGATGAAAGGAGGAATTTTTCCGTAAGAGATTTTTAGACAAAACATCGGCCTTGGGGATCGTTCACCACCCACAGTATTTTAGCGGAATCAAAAGCTCTGACCTCTCTGAAGTTAGGGGAGTCTTCGGCAATCGATCTTCCCCTCGTTGTCGACCCAAGTCCTTTTGCTTCTGTGGTGTTTCCCATGAATTTATTTATTGTGTCTTAGGGCGTGTCCAATACATTACTTCACTCTTGAATGGCATTCCATTATGATTTCTCTTCTTCCACTCTCCCACCTTCTCATTCGTCCATTTCATTTCCGACAGCCTTTTTCATCATCGTATAAAGATAGATTCTAGGATGAATTTGCTTGCCTTACCAATTGTCCACACCTCTCACGAAGATAGCGACTTACTCCACATAGCCAATTCCTCCACGTTACCCGTCATAGATCGATAAAAGATTTCGATCGAATTCAATTTCCATTTATCTATTCTACTGGAAACCTCATTACAGTACAGCATCCAAAGCCTCTGATCAAGCGTACTCGACGTCACTTCCACTGTCTTCATCCTGGTAATAACTCATACATACGTAACCTTACACTTGCTTTTCTTCCTTCGTGATTAAATTCCAAAGGTTTCTCGTATTTTAAAATGGAGGCTGTACGAAGCACTGTAGATAGGGCTAATTGCAAAGAGTTTCGGCCTGAATTATTTCTATCCTGTTCACAGAGTATGTTATGGCTAAGATAATTACAATATCGCTCCAGTGATACACTGACCCAAAAATGTAGAGCAGACTAAAATTTCACTGGTAAAAAAACCCGAGTTTGGCATCAAATACACATCAACAAGTCAAAAATATGCACGCAAATGTACGATGACGATTTAACCGTAGCGAGAATGGCACTTCTTTTTAAAATGTGACAAGAATATGGATCCAGAGTTTCAGGGTTGTTCCCACATAAATTCACTTCGGTGAACGACAATTTCACCCGCATTTCAGTCTACGTCTTCAGGTCCGAAGATAAAGATGACGAATGAAATGTCGACGAAACTGTCCTCTATCAAGATGAATCACCGCGGATGACTTTACAATAACTTAACCAAATACTCGATAATACAGTTTTAAACCAAGTTACAGGAGTGGATCAAGATACAAATGGGTCACTTCTGTCTCAAAAAAATCATTGACACCTCTGCAGAAACACATGATTCACTTTATTTCAAAGTAAAATTTGTAAATGTAAAATGCCCCCATCTAAGCAGCCAGCTGTTCATATAATCTTAATATTAGTACCTAAATATTTCATGAAAAAAATTTCATTATAACATTTCATGATGCAGTCGTTGACAAAGTTACTTTCTGTGAAGGTGTCCAAAGTGCAGATTAATATACTGAAGGGTTAATTGTTTGAAAGAATGAAAAACTAGTTACAGCCTCTCACACTCAAATGTGATTGAAAGTAGAAGTAAATTCCGAGAAAATTTACAAAAAGAGAAAATATTTTCTTTAAATAGGTAAGCCACATTCTTAAAAGTAAATTCATACATAAATTTAAGTAAACCAGTCTCGAAAAATGATAGTAACATGCCCCAAAGTTAATTAGTCACCATGAATATGACAAGGTAATCAAATATGTACATATGACATATATGTAAAGATATACATAACCACAAAATCAAATCCGCCCATGCCATATCCTCATAAAAGTGAAGAAAGACACCCTTCTGAGGAAGATGGCACAGAACACGAAAACAGTAAAGCATCTCTTTTTTTCTACGTTTGACGCAGCCACCAAATTATTTTTATAACAATATTTAAATGATAATAATGCGAGTATTACAATATTTTAATCAACCAAACAATATTCCAGGATAACTTATTGCAGCAAAGTTGCACTTCAATCTTGAAGATGCTTGCTGGGACAAGAGAGAATTATGGAGCTACAAAAAGCTTAACATGCACTCCAGCAAACTTCGAAAGGTATACCTGTATTGACCAACTACTGAGGTAGCTATAATAAATTATAAGGGTAAAAATATAGCATCATTCATTAAATGTTGAATGAAGGGGATTATAAATGCTTCCAACTTATAATTTGAAAATACGAGCAAGGAATTATTACCCAGAGTCATAAGGGGTGCAAATAAATATGAGAAATTTTAAATATAAAGAGGGGAAAGAGAAAATGAGACCTAAAAACCATAAATTTCAAAAAGAAGATGAATTGGTGCGTAGAAGAGTTTATTACACAGATTACTCCTGCTTTTGAATTTCCAATTCCATTTGGCATGAATCCAACTTAAGACTTTCAATGCAACAACTGCCAACAATCTCCCTCTAACTCATATACATTTATTTATTTACTACATGAAAATTATTTACCCAAGTATTCACCTGCATCAAAGGTACGGAGAAAGAATAACACAGAAACTGGCAGAGGAGCTGTTTAAAGGAGACAACACACATTGTGTTTGACTGCCTCATTTTGTCACAGGGATTCATCAGTTACAAGCGTGAGTAACAGACAATACTGAATATGTAACTCTTAATTACCATGAATTATTGAAACCAGTGGATAACAATATATCTGTGTAGAAAACTAGGAAGTAGAGCATATCTTCCAAACGTAATAAAAATGCATAGAAGCATTTTATAAAAATTACCACTCATACAATTACGGCAAAATGCAAACGTTTGGTTCTCCATCACTGAAAGAGAAACTCTCTCCCAAGGAGAAGGAACTATTTATAAAAAAATATTTCCCTGAGCTTTATTTCATCGAGCTTGTATCATACAGGTCACCTATAATGATGGACACTCCTGAGGTATAGCAACAGAGTTTATTCTGTCTACATTATAGGATGCACTTATTAACTACTATGTCAATTAGCCATAGATATGTCACAAAACAATGTCAATTACTTAATAACTAACATTTAAGAAGGCAACACTTGAAAGTCACCCATAAACCTAATCTGTAGCTTGAGCATTATCCCTTTATAAAAAATGGAACCATGCTTACTTCTGAGGAATCGTTCAATATTATGGAAACAAAACACCCACTTGTGATTTTCTGCTCTATGATGAGGGCATACCAAAGTTAAGCTAAGTGTAATGAGAGTAGAATTAACCAATACATAAAATTCCAATAGCAATTTATGGCAGCTTAAACACACATACAGGAAAGCTTTGAAGGAGTTTTTCTACTAATGTTGTTTCCTGTCTCCAATTGAATTTGTCTGGATGAGGTGGAACTAGAAAGTAGATAAATATAACTAGTGTTTTTATTATCAATAAATTTCACGCAGTACGCTGGTAGGGAGTTTACTGCATCCATCTATCTATCACCAATTTAACAATACATGCTTGATTGGAAGTGGTGAAAGGAAGTACTTTGGGGAAGTTTTATGTCACATCAACATTGCTAAATTGCCCTCTCTTTGTTAAGAAAAAAATGCAGTATTCAAGGTGGAAAAACGTTCAAAAAGCGTTACATGGTGATAGATTATTTATATACGCAATCATGGAAAACATTGTGCATTACTGGTATGAGAAAAGGATTAGTGAAACAAGTCGACAATGGCTGTCCACTCGATACAAATTGTGTTCAACCTGCCCCTCTGGAGTTGAACCGATCGGAACGTTCTCCAGTAGGACACGGGGAAGGCTGTCGAGGAAACTAATTGGTCGGATTTAGTTACAAGGAACTGGTATGAAATTTAACGCTCTACTAATAGATGTGAAAAGGTGCAAGAATAAATTATGTTAAGGTGAAGACTTCACAAATAAATATATACATTCTCTCTCATATTTCTCTGAAGGCTTAAACACTGCCCGCCCATTTTTTCGTATGCACGCAACCAGCTTACTTTTAGATGTGCAACGCATTGCGCCAACCACATCAATCCCACCTCCAAAATAGAATCCACGATGTGCAGACTCGTGACTATACTGTCCACTGACTAGTGTCAACAATCTATCAGATAATTACTTCATGTACGATATGAGCCACATTCTTTGAAAGATGATAGCGGAGTAAGGCAAACATACAAAAATAAACAGCGCACGGCCCAATCATAAGTCAATCCTATGGTTTAGATAGTAACGTGCTGTCATCTTAAAATGGAAGGGTATTTTAGAAAATCCGCGATCCAACGTAATCCAAGCAATAAAAAAAATATCCGTATAGTTCTCACATATACTTAATGTTTTGGTACACTAAACATTCCATTATGTACTATAGAGTAGTTAAAAACAACCAAACCCTCGTGTATTCACTCAAAAAGAAATAATAAAAATGACAAGATCATAGAAGATGTAAACACACGTAAACTGAATCACAAAAATTCCATTAAAAATTTTAGGCATAATTATTCCTTTCGGTTTACTCGTACCGTAACGATACATTTCCTACACATAATTACCCGGACCAAAGTTGGGAAATTGAATCCTTGCCAGCTTTGTAATAGAGTAATGATGCCGAAGATTTTCTTAAAACGCTTCTATCACACTCAAAAAAATTTACGAGTAACATTATTGCGAGAATAATATTCTATGAAGCAAGTAAAAGGGCGCAAAAATCCAGAACATCGCAAGTGTAAATGTGTAGTACTACGAAATTTAAAAAATTAAAATCTCTACCGCGACGAAAGGAAACCTAGTACATACTAAAATCAAACAAAGTACCAAAACCCCTTCGATACAACGAATGCGGGCTAAGGAGTGTACCAGAGAGGATATTGATCACCACGCTCTCGACCTGGTAATGAGCAATGTTTACTGCTACAGTGAGAAATACAAAATGTGCCTGAGATAAATGTGATTATTGGACTGACAGGTACCTCGCACAAATTTCAATCGCTATAATAAAAATAAGAGGTGTTTTAAAATACTCCGCGTTTATTTTAACGTTTATAGAATTTGCAAAAATTGAACCAATCAAAAGAAAATACTGGCACAATCATTCCGAAGTAATTCCACATACAATAATTTATAATTGTACTTCAGGTAGGTACACACCTTCAAAACGGCAACTACTGTGGCTACGATCCCCTTGAGTTTAGTCAACCTGGGGTTCCACCATTAATGACCGACTGGCTACGCCCCTATCCATCAGTGCCAGTCGTAAATTTGAATCCCTTTTCAATTATCTACCAAGACTATGAAATGACGTGAACGATTTTCCAAGATAATTCAGGCTAACCTCAAAGTCTCAGACATGAGGAATATCGCAAATTTGTAAACAACTACACATGTAAATATTTTCTTAATTTCTGCTTGACCAGTAATCATAAAAAAAAACTTGAACGAGAAGACACTGTCTTACAGTTCACGGTCAGGGAAGCTTATTTTTATAATAGATTGACGCTAAACTAAGTGAATTTAGCATTAACTGTTGATATAAGCAACATAAACTCTCCACTGCAAAAATAACATTTAACCCGCCAATAACTGGATAATACAAATACCATTACAGAAACATAACAATTTAAGTTAGCTAACCTAAGATTGACTTTCAGTGGATCGAAAGGATATTTGTACGTGGGTCAACGTCCAAGACGAGCATACTGGCTTATTTAAATTTAAGGCGATTGAACCAATGACCTATTTCTTAACTAACACTCATAAAGGAAAAACAGAAAAAGTCTTTTATAATTACTTTTATTTCTTGCCAAGGATAACATTCTTAACAAAATAGACAGGGAGAGAAAAGGCAAAAGTGAACACAACCTCAGTAGTAGCCTACCGTAAATTTTGTTCTCACTTTCAACTCTTAGACCCCAAGAATGAATTAAAATATGCTCCTGCCTATCATATATTGCTTTGCAGAGTACAAATAACTCACAAAACATTTTCATTTGCTCACTGCAACGCATTTAAAGTACCACACGCAAGAAACAAACAAATGAAATATCAGCCGGCCATACTTAGAAGACTATTTTAGTAAGACCATAAAGCTGTGTCAAGCAGACTTAAAAAAACACACCCTGGTTTAGAAGAAAAAACTAACACTTAAAAACTTACCGATTCAATATTATCAGTTTCACTCCGGGTAAAGTACACTAACACGACTGCATACAGAAAAATAGCACTACTTCGAAGTGACCTGACACCAAAGCCCAACACCGCTTCCTTAGCCGACGCTTTGGCATCGTGCGCTTCAAAACATAGTACCAAATATAATTTTTTGTTACCTTTCTGCTTGATTTGCCACTATATATTGCAGTGATTAGCTCTAAAAGATCATATATGTTGTGTTGGTTTCCTTAGTTGTCTCAAATAAATTTAAATAAAGAAAACGAACGTTGATAAATATACGCGGAAGGGTACGTCAGTAGATGATGTCATCGCTAGTTTGGCATGTATGAATGAGGCTTCGAAAATGAATTTTTCCCCAAGGTGGGCGTGGCAACTCTTTTATAAATTTTGATAAAAACTCATCAGTGAACGGTGACAAATGTATCTTCATTACGTGTTAAGAATGCTGCCTCTGCTGAAAATCTAGGTATCACGCAGGCGCATGAAATGAAATTATAGGGCACCTAGGGTCTTGGAAAAATACCTACCAGCGTTCTTATTGTTCAATTTCCAGATAAATGGGTAATGGCTTAGTCTTCTAATGAGAAAACTATGCATATTCAAGCATTAAGTTTAGTATTGTAGCCCAGACACTAAACATAACTTTGCAAGTTTTATTAACTCTAAATAACATTCGTAATATTGTCACTTGCACTTGGTAGCCAAAAGAGAATTTTCTTTCGGCCAAAAATCATGGCAGCTTAACAAATTTTAAATGAACGCTTTAAAACACCATTCTCATGAAGTTGGAATTATTCCACTGTCACAATGAAATAATGTGTATTTTGTCATACAATCATAAGATGAACAAATGCTGGGACAATACTACTCATTAAATTGAAAACGACATGGCTACCAGACAAATATTAAAAATTTTCATATAAAACATGAGGCCACTAAACGCAAGTGTTTTGTCAAAATGTATTGTTTACAGTAGTCGCATTTTTCACATGGACACAACATATGGGCTATTACAATCATGGCTAATTTTGGTGGACATTTGCCGATTGTATTTATTGAACTTTTATCTCCAAAAGAGCCTAAGAAATTGCTCAATTGAATCTGGAAGGCATAGAAAACAGTTCTTAGTTCCAGAGATTACTAAATATTCATTGCACCGCCTAATCTTGAGAACTAAAAATATTTTTAAATAGCTAAAAACTGTATTAGAATATATAAATACAATTATATGGACAATTAGCTGTAATCATCTCGTCAACTTCGTATGGAACTATGGAAATTATTTATGCTCTTGAAGACAGCCATTAAGTAACTTAAATCTCTTCAAAAACATATGTATTGCCTTGAACTAAATCAAATCTCTTCTGAGCATTCCCCTAATGTCAGGTGATCCTTGCCACACCATAGTAGCCGGTTTATCCGCTTCGATATCCTAAGCTCACTCTTCAAAGTCTGCCACAGTTACTAAATATATTTCAATATTGTACTTGAATTTCCTGCACAAAAGGCCAAATCCTTCATAGGATATGGATGTCTTCAATAAAGTGGTCATTTCCATTAATAATTGGATATCATGGCACAATAAAAAACATGTGGCTTGAGTTCAAAAATCTTTTTTGAATTCTGAAAAATGTTTAAGTTTATGTAATATAATTGCATTTTTATTACACAACTCACAATTTGAAATGAGTGACATACCATTTTGAAAAATAGTAAACTGGCAGTATGTCAGGGCTAGAAGGAACATTGCCTTCAATAACATCCCATTCTGCAATGGGACTTGGTTTTGAGATTCATCAATTGGCTGCATAATAGTGCAAACAACTACCTATAGGATGATCATTTTAGGTTTTAGAAAGGTATGGGTAATACTATTCAGATGGCACAAGGTGTTTAGCAATAACCAGGATGGGCAAGAATAGGCAGAAGAATAAGACTGCCCATTATCGCAGATGTTTAACTTGCATGTTAAGGAAAAGTTTGAGAAGGAATTACATTAGGCAATGAGATGATTAATTAGACATCCAAGGGATAGTAGTTCTTTTTGAGTGCTTGATAAGATCAACGCAAGAGGAACAAATGGAATAAAGATTAACCAAAAGAAAAATAGATTATCAAAAAGTAGGAATTGTAAGCCAAACACAAAAATTGGACTGCATTACACTAGAGCAGGCGGAAAATTTTATGCACATGGATACTCTTTTGAAGGAAAATGAGCATAGCAGTAGTGTCATTAGGAGAAAAATGCTATCGGCAAAAGGTGAAATGCAAAAGTGAACTGATAACAGGTATGCTACAGAAGAACTTCAAGAAGAGAGCAAATATTTCACACTTGCTATATGGATAAAAACAAAATCTTCAAGGTATGTGGAGGAGTGCAGATATGAGGCTCTTGAGGTGTGGGTAGGGAGAATAATTAAGAAAATGCATTGGGCTGAGGGTGAGACCAATGATTAAGTTTTTAATATGGTGGGAGAAAAGGGGACGTTGATAGGTGAAATGCAAAGAAGGCACAAAATATGAGTGGAGAAAATAATGAGAGGTAGTGGGATGTTAATGTCCATAATAGAAGGGAGAATGATAGGTAAATTTGAGAGAGAATGGAGGAGAATACAAAAGCTCTTTGGATGGCTAAAAGGCAGGCTGGAGGTTCAAGGAACTTAAGAAGGAAATAATAATGAGGGAAACATGAGGAAGTTCACATTATATACCATAAATCTGCCTAAAGAGCAGCTTTATTAGGTTTATTACCTAATTCATTAATTATGCATCTCATCAATTTAAGTTTGACTCTCACAAAAGTGAATCTTCAAAAAGTTTGCTCAATATCAACAGCATATAAAGGAAACCCCATGACCATCGACGCCAGTTTTTCTAATGATGAGGCTATATGGTAATCTGCAAAACAATTGCTACCTACTGCTTCCCAGATGAATTTAGACCCATCAAAATTTCCAGTCTGTTTTAGACTAGGTTGCAAGAAATTCAGAGGAATCATCATGATTTAAACTTTCAGTTGGTTCTGAGTACAGCAATTGTCAGATGTCCACAGTATATTAATTCCTTTTTGCTAATTAAGCTAGGTTAAGAACACATTTTGCTTCTTAGAAATTCATCAAAGGTGAAAGGTTTCACTTACCTCCTTCATATCCACAACTGCCACGAGCTGGATAGATTTGAGGAATTGATGTAATATTTATTTTGAAGATTTCCACAAGCGGTATTCATTTTAATTAATACTTTTTCTTGGCTTCCCTGTGTCATTTTAGGATGAAAACATTGCACATCTGAAGAAGTATGACCCATTGTAGCTGTGAGAAAGAACAGGCTGTACAAAAGGATTCCATCAAATTTTGATTAAAGAACACCTAAGGACAGACAAATGGTTATGGAAAGACTCCGTCACCATGGAAGATACTAGCTCCTGGTACCAAAATACCATAGGATCTCTTCTGTAGGAACAAAACTATTTGTGAGAGAAACTAAACATTTCCCATAGCCTGTTAGAGGCATTTACAATGAAAAACAGAAAAAAATTAAATATGAAGATGGATTTACAGTTATGCCTGTTTGGAAGTACTTATTTAGGGATGAGGAGAAAATATGGGAAGACAACAAACATGTTTGAATACGATTGAGATGAAGTAGGCAACAGAGGTCAACTGCCATCAGTTGAACATATTTGAAATTCTACAAAACATGTAAAAATACATATGAAATTTACACACAGAGTCTTGATGATAGAATGTGACACAGCATTAACTATACTGCATTAAATGTTACAGCTTGAAAATTATCCCAAATCTATAGATCATCCAGCTCCATTTGGTCATAACTTTTTCTGGATGACTGCTATCCCATAATTCCACAGCCATACACAGCCAGGAATGGAGTTCAATTACTGAATTCATAATTCACAATTATCTGGAGTCGTTGAAATTTGAAGGATAACAAGACTATGCCTAATGTTGGAATTGTACCAATGGAATTCAGGCTAATTATCCTTTTCTCTACACAAAATTAAACCCTGATATAGGAAATAAAATTTACTTGTAATTCCTGTCAAGCATCCTTTGAAAGCCATTTTGGGGCCTCATTTTTCCATAAATAAAGCAATTCTTATTGAGAACGTTCATCATATCAAAAGATTAACACAGTGGTCACTTGTAGTATCTCCTAAGTTTAATACAGAGCATCAGTCATAATTAAATTCAGCACTATAACTATCTATCAAGCTTAAATAAACACCTTTGAAATATGGTATGCTACAAATTATGAATTTTTAAAACTAAAGGGGCACCTCATTGTACGTACTTACTAATAGCCATTATTTCAAGATATAGTTCATACTGTCCAAAAAGATCATTATATTATTCCTTGGGCTAGTTATAGAAATCAATCACTCACAGTGCTATTATTTGATTGAAAATTGCACAGCAAATACCATTTCTAGACAGGAAGGCATCTAGCCTCTTTGTAATTTCAGCAACACTAATAACATGGAGGGTGAGAAGGATCTCCAAGGTAATTTCTTATTCAAAGTTAGTTAGGAAAGAAAAATTTTTAATTTGAGCTCAAAGGGACCTATAGAAACTCCAAAATACCTAACACTAGCACCATTTCAGAGCCTAAATTGATTGATCCTTCGACTATACCTCACACCATGAACTGTAATTTCTGCACACTGGAAATTTGCAAGAGGAATAAATAATGCCAAGTAGTATTATCTTTTCTGAGATAAGAAGGACAAAAGTACTAAAA
Source organism: Hetaerina americana (assembly GCF_022747635.1). Taxonomy (NCBI): domain Eukaryota; kingdom Metazoa; phylum Arthropoda; class Insecta; order Odonata; family Calopterygidae; genus Hetaerina; species Hetaerina americana. The sequence continues at coordinate 81,642,154 of NW_027286763.1, forward strand.
ATATCATCTGCTGGGATTCTCAATTAGAAATAATGATGAAGATATGTGTTGCTTATCTTTCCCAGAACACAAAATCACACATCCTTATCAACCTATGCAACAATGTGATATTGTAATAGACTATACATAAGTTAAGCAATCAGTGGATTCCTCTGGTCAACTGATCCATTTTCACAAAACAATTACGCTCAGAAACACTTAGAATCCCCACAATGGATGCAAATAAGCAAAACCTCACTCTTCCAAATGTTAATATCACTGGATTGATAAAATTAAGAAAGATGAAAAATATATTTTCAATGGCTGTGATTTACTGAGAACAATTCTGGCTAATCACTTCCAATCATTCTTGGTTCCAAGTAAAAGTCCTTGTAAATGGTTGCCCATATTAAAATATTATTTCACTATGGCCATGAATGAGAAAGGAGGCCTGGGTGTCTAACAGTGAGTTCCACATTCCAAAACATAACTTTCGGATAGTCAATAGGAATGAAGAGGCCTAATTGATAGAAAACTCAGCTCCTCTTTGATATTCATGTTGTCAAATTTGGTCCCCTATACTGAAAGTTCTGCGAAAGGCATGCATCTCTCTCATTGCCTGTATTTTGAAAGAAATAGAATACTCCCTCATGGCTGTCCCATTGGATGGGTGCGCATGAAGCACTCTCCTGAAGGATCCATATTTTTGGTATTTAAAACTTCCTGTGAACTCTCCAATGGCAGAAGGAAAGGAACCTGAGCCCGATTAATCAAAGAGTAATTTCTAAAAACAATCAGCTCGATATGAAATGAACTCAACACTCAAATCAATCTTTGCATTAATTGCTGTGGTTAATAATATCTTTTAATGACAGTTCATATTTCATCAAACATAATCTTCACTTCCACCATGTTTCATGAAGTTCACTTGAATGAGAAAATGAATTACTTTTGGTAGCTGAATAAGATTTCACCACATTTCTCCTCTCCCATCTTTCCCAAAGGCATAAAACATCCAGCATAAAAAAATGAAATTTATCTCAAGATGCTTCCAGTTAGTAATTAAGGCAAATGGTTAATCAACTCTTCCAGTCTTTAAAAACGTACAGTTTGACTTACAACGAGTAATAATTATTCTTCATATGATGAAGGCAAAAAGATTTTTTCAGTTGAAATAATGATTTCACTGTGTAGATCACTTAGAGCAAAGGAGAACTTTAAACATACATTAGGATACTTAGAAAAAAAGTAAATTTTTCTGCTTCAGTATATTAAATAAAAAATTAAATAGGGTCAAAATATTTGTTGTGTTTTAATCACTCCATATTAAATGTCCTCTCAAAACAAAACAACATCAGTTGATGTATAAAAATTCAATCATAAATATCGGTAAATTCTGAAAAATCAACAATTTTATTAATAGATAGAAACAATAAATGGAGACCAGCTCCATCTCTTGGGAACCAGTGTAAATATATTTCCAAATGCTGAGCATTAATCATTTGTCATAAGAGAGACAATGGTAGAAATGATCTTCCTCCCATTTTTATGAGTCACAAGATTTAAAGATGGATCTTCGATTTTCTCATCAAGGAGTTTCAATAACTCTATTCTAATAGTCTTCAGGAGCTCAGCAACCTAAAAAAATGAAGAAATCAATGCAAAAGATTTAAAAAAAAGAACAACATTCAGTATGGCCAAAAGCCAGTATTACATAGTTATGTTTTTGTATTACATTTAAGGTTGGATGTGTGTGCTGTTTTCCCATCACATTCAATGGAACTTTAATTGATTATCCCCAACATTAAGCTATTCATCCTATTTTCTCTTTCCAGCACTTCATTTTTTAATAAAATCACAATTGTCAAGGTAATTAAATACTTTGAAACTTCTATATAATAAAAAAAAACAAATTTTAAATTCTGGGGCTTTTTCAAAAATGTTTAATTTGACCACAAAATCTAAAGTTGCCAAAGGAATTTCCTAATATCGTTTCCCTAGCACTCATTAGCCCGGAGAATTCCATATTCTCCTTAAAGGCAAGCATATAAGTATATAGTTTTCCTATTCAAGAAATAATTCATTGACAATCTACAACGCATTATTTTAATCTGTACCCTATGATGAATACCAATCTGTATCACCAATCCTTTTTCAATATTCGCCCTTTGCCAAACATTTGTTTTTTTCTTGGTACCCGATTGGTTTAACTTTCTGTCAATATGTTCAGCAAATTCAATTGATTATATTCCACATTCTTGTATAACTATGATTCCTCCCTTATGAAAAACTCTTGAAAAATGGAAAAGAAATTACTTTCCATTGCAAAGAAAACTCAAATTAATCACAAGGAATGAAAAAGGATAGTTCATTTGTTTCCCATCGCAGTCACATATTTTCAAACACCATTTCGATTTATAAGGGGATCGAGATGGTGCGGGGGCTAACGTACTGGCTTCCCACCCTGAGGGCGTGGGTTCAAATCCCGGCGGTGTTGAATATTTTTCAGAGGTATCTCGATCCCTACTTGAGGTGCTTTGTGGAGGGCACTTTGAGTGAGTACGCCGTCCGTCGGATGGGACGTTAAGCCGCGGACCCCTTGGCGCCTTTCGTAAAGAGTAGGCTAATGCCGACGCCGGGTTTCTCTCCACCCTTCATCCTTTCCTGTCCTTCCCCTATGGCGCAAATGACCTTAGCTGTCGGTCGCCTCCCATCAAAACTACTACTACTTCGATTTATAAAAACTGTAGCCGTTCATACCACCACCATATATTTCAGTCATCTGCACCTCATCATGCATCCATTATTACGGATAATCAAGTTTTTCTGTAAGTGGCAATGAATAACAATTCGACATCTTAGTATTTCCCCACGAGTGCTACTAGAGCAGATGGAAGTAAAGTACAAACTGATGAAATCTGATCAGGTTTTGCTTTTGTTAAAGGAAAAATTGTTTTTAATCAATAGGTCACATAAGGCATCCTTGGGCACTTAAGGATTTGACATCCAGGCACAAATTTATGCCACTTTTGATAAAGAATAAGGGTAACACTAGTACTTACTATCTGGCGCTCAACAGATAACTTTATCCAGCCATCTTCCAAGGATATAATAAATACTCCTTGATTAAGCTCAACATTTAGTTTGCTGCCAGTGAAGAGCACCAAAGGTAACACTGGGACCATGCTGCATTCTCGGATGAACACTCGGCTGGTTTTGATTTTCTCATGGTACACCAAGTATGGGCTTGGATAGTCATTAGCGGAGTAGTTAACCGAAGACGGATGTATGTAAACCTATTGACAGAGAGTTGTCATTAAATGGATGTACTATTATTAATGATGTTACATAATACTAAGATTAAAGAACTAGCAGGAATCTAGTGAACAGGTACAGGGTGCAACAGCAACATAACTTCCCTTTTTGAAAGCATTTTGCATTTGAAAAAAGGAAGTTGTGTTGCCGCACCCTGTACAATAAGCACAATACCACATTGCCAAAGTCAACTTGATTTCTGAAAGGTGCAGATTTTTAAATGATATCATTTAATGTTGATTAAATTAGGTTCAAGAACTAGAATGCATGAGGGTATAAAACTATGTTTCATTAACACAGTTAATCTTCTCTTGAAAGCAGCCACTAACACATCTGTGATTCGTTAGAAAATATTCCTTGCTCAGAGGGAGACAGTCACTTTTTAGACTTCCATTTTTGAATTTATTATGATTTCCCCAATGAACATGCTGTCATTTTCCCAAATTTTCCTCCTAGGCTAGGAAACCAATCGGATCTCTTGTGCATAATCTCTTAAAAGTTAGTCGTGCTATATTTTTGTTTTATCTCAGGGCCTGCATACAAACTAGCCTAAACCAAATATGAAACAGTATCAAATCTAAAAGGAGCATTGTCCTCATCAGGAATTACAATTTTTTTAAGGAATGGTGATTTCCAATAGTTTCCTGATTTTTCCCTACTGATTTGTCAACATATTTATATTATATCTTCGAACATATTCACAGAGAGGAATTGAATTGTAAAAGTACCATTTGCCAGGGTTGAATTATGTCACAAATTAGTACTTAATATTTGGAAGTACCCAAAAAATCAATGCTAGAAATGATCTCTAACTCATAAAAAATAGTTTAAAAGAAATTTAAACAAAGCCCCATGTGTACTACACAAAAGAAAACAACAACAGTAGCAGGAATTGTGTTACTGTCCCATTGATATTAACAAAAATCTGTGTTTCGGCTTTAATAACTCAACAGTGGGCAGTGAAGGAAAGTCACTCATAAGTGAACTCACTATATAGGAGGATGTAGGCCTGAAGAGATAATCTTTCATGCTATTGAAAATCATTTCAACCAAATCATTGCATTCATACTTATTACAACTAATGAGAAGGTGTTGAAGGGTAGTAACACTCATAATATATTTTCTCAGATAACACCATGCAAAAACCATTCAATATGGGCCACATAACCATTAAGTTCAATTACAGAAAACATTTGTCATTATTTTGATAGTCTTAACTTCATGCTAAGTTAGAAAAAGATTCGCACCTTAGGATTCTTTTGAATTTTTTATTTCTGATGCACAGGGACATTTATTGCATGGATTTCCAACCCAAGCTTTTTTTTCCCCAGATTATTTTCCTAGTTGTCTGGGATCTAATCAGGTATTTTTATTGTGGTACATACCTCATTGCTTTGTGTACCACTGGTATCAAAGAAGTTAGCTCACAACTGTAGAGTTTTGGTTTTTTGCCAGGTTTAGCACAAGACGCCAAACATGAACTGGCTTCATAAACTAAAATGAACACTGTTCTCACCATATTCCTGATTAGCATTCCAAGTCCCTGACTTTTTCAAAATATTTGTCCCTTTTCCTCATTTTCCCCAAAGTTTCAAAAAAACTTGTATTTCTCAATTTATTCCTGATTCTACATGGCTACCATGAAGTAACGATTCCTTTCCAAAATTCCAAAGAAACTGTGGGAAATACCGCAAGAGTAACTTTTAACGGAGTCATCCGCTAATGTGCATTTCAATGCAACAATTTCAAAGTTAAAAATCATTCGCCTTGACTGGGTTTTGAACTGAGATCCCTCAATATCCGGTCGAGTGCTTTAGCCAGTTAAGCTATCGAGGCGTCCTCTTAAACTCTGAAATTCAAAAGTATGAAGAGATTCTCTTCCAAGATCAACAGTTGCATACTTTTTTGCATTTTGCAATAATACACTACCTCCAGACTGATATCAAGTAGCGCTATGCATATTTTAATTGGTGTACTCAACACTTCAAAGATGCAAAGTTTGAGAAAATTCTTCATTAAGAACAGGGGCCAAATCCATGCTCGTGAATCAACATGTAGAATGAGCTTATGCCACTTCAAATTATAATAAAATGCACAACTTATTATTTGCAATGATTGTAAGGTAATATTTAACATCAAAATACTGAAAAAATTACCACAAACATAATTTGTAAATTTCTTTTTAAAAAATGACTATTCTGGCCCTTAAATAGCATCCAGTGAGCACCATAAAGGACCTAGAGCTATAACAACGGTTCTATTACCCTTGTGGTTCAACAATTATGGTTTCAACCAATGAATTATAAGAAACATTATTCATTAGTCAATTAAATTACATGAAATACACAATCATTTCAAATGATTGATTTCCTACATTTTACCAAAGAGAAAGAATAGTATGCTAAAATAAAAAAATTGCATGATTATACAGGAAAACAATTTCTTACATAACCATCTTCCTTTGTCTTGAACTTCAGCTCATCTGGTTTAGGAGCTCTTGGAATCGCACCTCCAGTGCTCCGGGCATATAACTTTTCCGGAGTAAGGATTTTGACCACATTGGGATACAAAGCAGCACACAGTATGGCTGCCAAAAGTTTGCTATTATCTCCATTGGCATTTAGCTGAAATACAAGGGGAAATGGATTAAGAGTCCTGAAGAGTGCACATTTCTAGTAAGTTTACATAACTTATATATTTAATCATATGAAGTTATATAATAAAATAACAATTTTCTGAAGTTATTTTGGACCGTGGATACTCCATAAAAATGAGTCTTCCATAAAATTAAAATTTGGCAATGTAAATAGGGTACACAAATATAATCAGCATATATTAACAGGGAAAAACATGCTTTAAAATAATCAGTAAGCCTTTTTCAATCGCCTGAGACAAGCTTTAAAATAATTACTTATGTAAACCAGAGCATTTTGTTGTGTTCCATGCACCATTGACAAATTGCTTAAAATTTTAATCTTCATCTTGTAATATTCAATACCTTTTCATTATTAAGTTTCCTCTTAAAATCTAATAATGACCCATTTATAGCCAAGCAATTGCAAGATTAAGATCCACAGAACTGCACTGAAAATATCACTGCATCTAATGCCATTGCCCATTTTTTAGGCATATGATCATTCCCATTTTCAGTGGGTTTCACTTTTCTCATCAGCATTATGTAACCCATAATTTCTTTATCAGTCACTAGTTGAGTTCATCACTTTTAAATCTGTATAAAATTGTGTGACAGTGGTAACATCATCAACACTAATTCAATCTTGGAAGGCTTCACCAGAAATAACCATAATGAGCAAACAACTCTTCATTAACTCACTGAGGGCTGTATTTTTCATTTCTGTTCTTTTTTATTACAATCAATGCCTTCAAACTCGGATAGATCAAGATTGTCTTTGAACCTAATCACAAGGGGTAATTCCCTATAGAACTAATGGAAATATGAGCCCATGCATTTGTTAATTCAAATACATGTATAATAAATAAATTTTACAGTGCACTTTCCAAAAAGCATTCATCATCTCACTGGCGCTGCCATTTATTAGACTTTTTAGTGAGTTGGACCTATTAAAGTTCCTCACTGTGTGCATCAATCCTAAATCAAATGGCTGTAACAAACTGGTAACATTTGGTAGGAGACATTCTGCGAAGACAATCATTCACCTATGTTTCTGAATTTGGATGTACTCCAAAGGCCCAAGGCTGAAACAGCAGTGCTGCCTACCAGCAAGTCATTCTCACGAGTGTTCTCTTAACTGAGAAGCCATACTTTCACCAGTGTTGGCAAATTTCTTCCATAATCATTGCATTCTACACATCTGCATATATTTTGATGTTTAATTTAAGTCAAAACTTACGTCTCAATCAGAAATTTCACACATATTTTATGCAAAAACTTAAATGCTTAGTTTTATTAGTCATAAAAGAAAGATATATAACAAAAGCTTTATCAGAAGTTGACCAGATTTATTGGAAAACAATGGTATTTCCATAAAACCTGTATTTGATGGCAACATGATTACATTCTATGTATTAAATTTATTGACAATAATTCAATCACTTCAGGGATAATAATTAAAAAATTATTTCTCAATTGGTAATTTCAAGCAGTAAATTACACTTAAATGTTCAGTTCAATCTGTCATTTTAGAGATAAATGTAACAAACCCTCAATCAGATAAACAATTTCGGGGTTGTGCATTTTTTAGAAGTTTATAAGCAACCAGTTTAAGTGCAATAACGATTTCTATTTCAGGACTGCCTCTTCACCAGGACTGGACTTTCTTAATCAACATGGAAGCCCTTGCAAAGCTATAATCAATTAATGCTTCCACTTGCCACCACTGAGCATGTTTTAAAAGAAATTTGTTTGAATTGGAATTTAGGTAGAACAAACATTTTTAGATAAATAATCACAGCCATATTCCAAGGAAATGTAAGATAACAAACCTCTTGTCCAGTAAATGAAAGTATCCTGTCAACGCCGGACCGAGCACCTCGCTTCAACTGTCTGAATCCTACATCACCTTCAGGGACAAAACCAATGCTCACCAACAACTCAAGCAATTGAAGCTTCATTTCTACCAATGTTTGCAAAGTGCGAGTAGATAAGTAATTTTCCTTGGCAAATGCAATTCCAGCATATTTTCCATTCTCACTTGCTTTTGTCCATGCCTGTATTTTAGCAAATAAAGAATAAAATTTAATATAAGCATACTGAAAAAAGTAAAACTCGACACTACTCATATCATTAAAATAACATTAAATTAGGAGGGAATAAACTGGAGCAGTTCATGTGTTTGACCAGTATTTAGGAGGAAAATGGGTGATGGGGGTATGAACATTAGATAAGGAATAGCATCAATGAAAAGTGCTTGCGAGAAGGGAAATGATGACAGGTAAGCTAAGTAAAGAATAGATTTATACAGACTCTAATACAGAGCATAAAGGTGTATGGATCTGAAATCTCATCTTTGAGACAAGAGGATGGGGGGGATTCTGAGATGAGGTTGCGCAGGCAAACAGAGGAAGTGAGTTGAACAGGGAGCAAGACCAGCAACAAGGTTTTAAGTATGGCAAATGAGAGGAAATGAGTTCCAAAGAGGGCAAAAAATGTGGGTTGAAGAAATATTGAGAGGTAGCTGGATTATGAAAGCTGTGATAGAAGGGACATTATTAAGTAAGCGGGGAAGAGAAAGAAAGAGAAAAGAATTTTTGGTTAGCAGAGGGCATTTATAGGGTACAAAAAACTGAACAAGGAAATAAGGAAGGGCAAACCAGAGGAGATCCACCCGATATGTAAAACATAATAGGCAATTGGTACCATCCAAAACCTATGTTTGGTTACAGTTAGTTGGATAATGGCTATTTCATGTACATTGAAAATATGACAGTTGAGGCAATTATAACAATGTCTAGTATACCAAAATGTCTAGTCTATGGTGGTGGAAAGATTCCCCATTGAGATGTAGCAATTGCTTCATTTTCTCAGATATCTTTGGAAGTCTATACTTCTCAGGAGGTTATTAACAGTAGGAAAATTGTGAAAAGCTGATGACAAAAAAATCAAAAAGATGTACATACATAATGGGAAGATTAGGAAGAATGTGCAAAGGAGTTGTGGAGGTTAGCTAAATTGTGATTGAAAAACTTATTCATACACACTTTTATTTTCCAATAAAAAAATTAATGAAAACCAACATTAACTTACTTTATAGGCCTTCAAAACTGTTAACTGATCACTGTTGCCGGTGGCAAATTCAAGTTTCTTTAAATCTGCTTCTTCTTTTTTTGCAAAAGGGGCAACAAATGGAGACTTGTAACTCAAACAAGCTGCAATAGTTAGAGCTGAATCCAAGCAAAAAAACATAGCTCCAAACAGCATCAATTTCCCTATCCTACAACAAAAAGGAGTTGTTTATTAATCCACTTGCCAGGAAACTTGAAAGGAAGATAAAACAAATTGATAATTCCAAAATCATTAGGAATGCAGTTATTTATCTGATGCCTACAGCACAGATCAAAAGCCAATCAATGCATACATTGATACATAGCAACATAAATGGATGCAATCATCATAAAATTGAGAAATATTTAGGAAAGGGATGGAATTTATTAGCCAATGTAAACAATATTACATGGTTATATTGTTGAATATCAAGAAGGGCCAGTTCACAAGTTCTTGTTAATGAACACTAACCTCACATCCACAGGCAGAGCAGCTAAATGTTGACCCAAAGGAGTCAGCTGTTTGTCCTCATCAAAGGCTCCAATGTCCTGAAGTCTCATCATTGCATTATTAATGCTTTCCTCTGAGGGCGGTTCCAGTGTCTGACCTAGAGGGTGGCATTTAGTATTTCACATATTAATATCTTTACAATGCATTAGTAAGACTTCAAGAAGTGAATTCAGAAACATTAAAACCACCACGTCCATCATATCCACCACAAATTTATTGGAATAAGTTTTTTGCAATATGTTTAATTCAAATTAGAAATTCTTACTTGGTAGCCTTCCAGGGTACATTTTTAACACACAAGTGAATGATTTACTGCCAGAGGTACTAAGCAAAGAGGATTTGAAGGAGGAGAAGGAAAAGTTATATTATTGAAGGAGCAGATGCACTTGACGCATATGACAGATATGCTGCTTGGTCACAATAAAACAATTCTTGCATTGTTCAGGATGGGAAATTACAGGTATTTATATGGTAGAATTTAAAATCAGTCGTGGCCAAAGTTTAAATTACTTCATTAACACAAATGATTCATCTTAAATCAGAGCTGGAAACCATTAAAGAAATGGTAAAAATTACATTTTTACAGTCTCTCTGATGAAATGCAACTTCTCAACAAAGTTTGGTCTTTTTTGTGTTGATTATGGGAAAAGAGTATGCAAGGCATTAAACAAAATCTTAATTAAATAAATGCATGGGAAAAAATCAATTGCAAGTACTTAGTATTCTTAAAAGATATTATTTAGAAGATGACATATCAAATTATCATTGCATATCCCACCAGATGATATTACTCTGTAATGAATCCATGCTCACAAAAATGCTGAAAAAGTGCTTTCGCTCCTTTCCTACTTACAATGACTTTTAAAGAAAGAACAATCAAAACCATGTCATTAAACAAGCAAATCATACTGAAGACACATGACAATATTGCAGGTAGGCTTCTGCTAACATCATATGCCCGGCTGTAATTCAAACAAATTGTTTACATACACAGAAAGGAATGTTGTGATGTCCTCAATCTATGGTGGTTGAAATGAAAAAAAAATTAATACCCAGATTAAAAGTTCATCATGGCAAAGGTGGATTGTTTCATTTACAGAGAAGCAAAATCTGAATTGTATGCCATACGTTCCCACCATTACAAGAGACCAATCAATGGCGAAAGCTCATGATTTTTGTTTCCTTACATTATCCTTCATGTTATTCAAGTAGGTAGTGATCGTGGGTTCTCAAGATGGATTTCTCTCTGCTAAGGTGGCTGAGGTTAAGAAATATTTATTTCCTTGTTAAACTTGTTACGACTTAAATAGAGGATCACTGATAATACTACGCATTATGATGGTTATCGATGATTTTGGATGATTAATTCAACATAGCCAAAAAATCTATGCACGAGAAGATTCCCATGCATTGTGCATACTTCAATGTTTAATAAAGTTAATGAAATGAAAGACATTGTGTATGAATTTAATTCTTGAATTATCATATTTGGCAGCATATAAGATGCACCCTCATTTCAGAAAGGCACAGAAAAGCAAAAAAAATTTCAAGTCTTCAAGAAGGTATGACACCCTGGGCTAGGCATCGAAAGCTGTGTTCTTGTTTTTTAGTGGTCTTCAGTTGATTTTCTGACAGATGCCCGGTATGTATAATGTTTTCAGCAAATGGTGGACCAAAATGCCTTGCTGCTGCTCTGTTCCCATGCTCCTAAGCATAGCCAAACACACTTAGTTTAATTCGAATTGTGTAGTTTTATCTCTCGTCACCATGCTTGTTTTGGTAATTTTTTAGACAAATAAAAACCTCAGTAAGAAGAGCACCTGTTGTTTTGTTATGATCATTTGTGATAAAATAAGATCAAGTTTGTTCCATATCTCGCTTGGAACTCATTTGACATCACAGAAGAGAGTATCATGATATTCACATTACATAATAGTGGAGAGCTAAACAATAACAATCCAAACTACAACATTCTTCAATTGAATAAAAAATATTATACATGAGTACATATTATGACATAAATAAAATGGGGCCAAAAATAGATACTACAGATGATCTAAGGGAAAATTAACATTCAATATTGAGTGTTAACCCATGGAGTTAGAACCTTCACAAATAAGATGCAGATGATTTTTGAACAAAAATTTAGGAAAACAAGGTGATCATAATCATTCTTTATGCAGAGTTTTGTGGAATATATTTATGCAATGAAAATTGAAGTCAAGATTTTGCGATTTTCTCACCCTTGATTAACTAGAGAACTGCCATTATTAGAATACAATTTCATGTTGTAAAAAAACTTGGAAAATTGCCACCCAGGCCATGCATAACAGTGGCATGTCATCAAATTTGGAAGAGAATATTGGAAAACACTAAGAAGTTGATAAAAAAGTGGGTTCAAATGACAAATTTTAGGAAGCATGGAGGCAATAGTATTTTTTGGTTATTTCAATGAATAAAAACTTAAATTGCTATCATCAAGGCACATCCAATGTAGCTACACATTTAAATTCATACAATAACTAGGACATTTTTTATATTGCTTAGACTTGAGGGCCATCTACTCTCCAAGGGAACGAAAATGTCTAGGACTTTTAATCAGCAGCCATTGGATTTCATACATTCAAAATCACAAGTTTATTTATGATATGGTGGCTGAGACAGAAAAAAAGCATGCCCTTTAGCAGATGGTAATAACAGCATCAGTGTACTTGGCCCGTGTCCAAGGTAGGAGCTCAACTTGGAGTAATATTTTAGATTTAGCTTTAGAAGCAATAACTGAAAAACAATTATTGATGAGTCGAATTTATGTTATTTGTAAGTCGAAACCTAGGTCGTGTTAATAAAATATATGTGGAACAACCAAGTATTTCTTTCTTTTCCGATATGAATCGCTTCCACAAAGTGACGCCTCAGACAATTTTATTCAATTATTGATGAGGATATTTTTTACCTCTCTGTGCATTCCTATCACCTTTTTCAAAGAAGTATAAAAACATTTGAGTGTTTCCATACCATTTTAAATTTAACTTGCAACAAATCATTAAGAAGGCATGATCATTTATTATACAAATTATACATAAAAAAAAACCATAAACACAGTAATCAACCCAAAGGTCGGTTTAGTAGGTGATGGTTGAGTTCACCCAGTACTAAGCCCTATACGGCATGTGAAATTCACACATCAGGGTAGGGGGGCCAGTTCCTTTCCCTGTGCCGGTTATGGTTTCCCAGGAAGACCTGGTACCCGAAAAATCACTTTAGCGGGTGGAGCTGCAGGTGCCCAGAGTGACTTGCCCGGGAATCGAACCCGGGACCCTACGGTCAGCAGTCCAACGATCTACCCACTGGACTACCGCGACCCCCAAATTATATATAATACCTCAAAATTTGCTTGATTAATGTTCAAGATAACCATATCAAACTAATGTTCTGCCAAACATGAAACAAAGAAGCTTTGGGCCTGCTTGCACTCATCTGGACAACATTGAAAGGTTCCAATTAATTTCACGAGGTCACATAGTGATGCAAAATTCTGCATTATGTGCTTACTATGTTGCCCTCAAACACATTGGCAAACAAACCTAGCTTTCTCCTTTCCCAGGGATTCTTAAAATCTACAAATGGGGGAAGGGTGAGAAAATTGGCTTGGCAGAGACTAGAATAAAGGCAATACAAGGTGAACCTGAATGGTAGTGATTATGAATTTCTTGTTGTTCCGCTGAATATGTTTTAAGAGCTACCAACACACCAAACCTTTTATTGTGATCAGAGCAATATCATTGTGAGGAAAACAAAAATTGTTTACATTACATTATGCATTCATGTCTGGTGAGACTGAATGTTCACTTTATGACACAAAAATATTTTCACAGAACATAGAACAAATTTTACAACGGAAAATATTTATATGTATAAGGTATCACATTATTCTGCTAATTAATAGGCACAAAATCTTGCTGGTTTAAAAGTCTGATTAGTTGAAAAAATGTGTGTCCTCTAAATAATGAGGTGACTTTATATTAATTTCAACATTCAAAATAAATGCTAAGTGTTAAAAGACAAAAACAAAAATTGTAAAATATTAAAATTTGTGGAAAACATTTTTACTTGGCTTTTTCCTACTATATCGGTGAAAAAATTACTAAAAGCACATAAAAAACATAGATATCTCTTTTCTATTGATCATTAATGCACACATTACATTATTTCTGGGTAACACATGCACTAAATGAATTGGGCAATAATAAATATAAATCATTACAAGTTTAAACCTCTTTTATACATCAGTCATATCAGGTGGTCTCTATGCTTAAATGTATCTTTTTAGGTGATCTGGCATCAAAAGGAAATGAGACAACTCCTTAACACTCACCCAAAACATAATGTGGATCTTTTCCCTCAAATAGCCTGAGAACCTTGATTCGAAGGACTAATTGCTCTAGCGGTACCCTCTGCAGAGCAGGGATGGGCTGTGCCAGCAGGTTGTAAGTGTACCTGTGCCTTGTGTACAGATGGATGCATACACCAGGCATAACTCTCCCAGCTCGACCCTTCCTCTGCTGTGCATTTGCTCGTGACACCCACACCAACTCTAAGCTTTCCATGTTCTTGTTTGAATCATACCTAATTGGAAAAAAATATAATGTTAGAATCATACAAACCAAAGCATATCTATACATGAGAAATTACGCGAATTTATCTTTAAATAGGAGTGTACATGCACCAAATCTGAGATGTATTTCAAAGTATTGGCATTTAGAATGAAGAAAAATACGGTAAACCCTAGCTAACATGGACAATATGTGGCTGGGAGTTGTCCAGATTATGAGAAATCTGGATTATCTAGGGTTTTGACGTGCATAAGCCCATGAAACATCATCCATCTTCTACTCTGTGCACGAAAGCCAGTGAGAATTGGCAATAGCATTAAATAAAATAGTAGGAAGAAGCATGGTGCACGAGAATGATAATATATTATATGTAAAACCATAACCAACGCACTTGGTCATTATTCAGGTCTACAGAACTGTATGATACATGCCAACAAGCAATGACTGGCAAGAAGAAATTGTTAGTTACATCATCAACTCAGAGGGATTAATAATGGGTGTCCCTGGGATGAAAAATTTGATAATGAGGGATTGGAATGTGTCAGTGGGTGAAGAGATAAATGGGAGGTAGGGCACTAAGGTTTAGGAACAAGGCATGACTGAGAGGAAAAAGAATAGTCCTGCTCGAGGGAGGGTTTAATTACGACAAACAGCGTATTAGACCAACATATATGGAAAATACCTACGGATTCAGTAATATCAGTTAGATATATTATGGTAAGAGACAGATTATGGAACAGCATAATCAATATGCAGTTTCGCTAGCGCAGAAGTGGGTTAGGATTATAATTACACTACTGCATGTACTATCGCAGTAAAATGTTAGATTCAAGTGGATTTAACAGGAAACGTGGGTGAGGAAATAGAAAGCAAATGCACTGACTGGAACAAAAAAAGGACTACCAGGAGGCAGTAGAAAAATCATGAGTGACAATGGAGAAGAAAGATGGGAACATATCAAGAAATGGATATTGAAAGCAACAAAAAAAAAACAATAGGAACAGTTGACTGGAAAAGGACAAGGAAACCATGGATTATAGATCAGATGATTAAGAATATACATGATTGAAGTAAATGGATAAATGCAAACACAAAATTAGATAGAAGGAAGCACATAAAGTTTAAAACACTAAACTGATGCTGGAAACTACACGGCTAAAGAAGCATGGTGGAAGGTGAAGTGCGAGGACATGAGAAGTTTACAGAGCAAGAATGAAATTGGTGTGCTTCACAGAAGGGTAAAGGATCTATCAAGAAGTAAGAAGGGAAAATCTGTATGCACTGTTAAAGATATGGCAGAAAAATTACTAACTGAACCAGTAAAGATTCGAGGGATATAGAAAGAAAACACAATTATTATTGAGGATCTATGTACAGATATGTCAAAGATATTCGGCCATCAAGTTTAGATGTAAAACATTAATATGATCTTGATAAGGATGGTTTATAGCCAAGAATTTTTGATACTAGTAGTTTCACAACATTCAGGGCATTAACTCCATAATGTTTCAACCTCAGTTTTTGGGGTAATTTTTAAGAAAAGTGCAAAATGGTCATATTGGACTAGTGTGAAAATATGCATACATCACGCTTGGCCTCAAATTCAATTTGGTGAATTAACCAACTGTTCCGATTGGCTAGAAAAATCTCTGAAGTGCATGCCACATTCAAATGTACATAACTGTGACAAGGGCAATGCCAGCATTTATCCTGTTAGTGTGAAAGTTGTCTAAATATTCCAAGATAAACCTACATCATCCGGGAACATGTTTCGATGTAATGTTGGTGGGTTGGGTTGGGCATCTCCATACACTGTGTACTAGGATTCATATTTTTGTCAGAAACAGAAGGAAGTGTACTGGGTACACTTACAACCATAATCAGCCGGAATAGTTTGGCACGAAAATTCCAGAGAATTAGTTCCTGAAAATTTGCCTTTCTGAGTGGGATGGATGAGATTCTACTATGGTCAATTTTGACATCAACTAACATGTTAATTTACTGTAAATAACAGATGAAGTTCATTGGCAAAATTGAATTAAAAAATATTATTGCTAGCAATATTGTAATTGAATTCTTAAGAAAAAATTGAGTTTTGAGATTACTTATTTCTTTATCCAAATGTTGAGGTTTTGGAGTTGATCAAAGAAACAGAAATTACCCAAAGCTCAAGAGAAAAAAATAAATCAAGTTGTATTTTGTTTACAGATATTGCAGAGGAAACAGGAATCCATATGAAAACAACCCTGGTGGTTGCAGAAAAAGAGGAATAAGGGTATTGTTGCACCTACCAGCTAGGAAAGAAGTGAGTGCTTGACTGTAATTGCAGCCTGCAATGCTGCCGGTAACTGCATTTGACTCCATTTGTAATTTTCAAATGCATGGGTAAGGAATACAGGAGAAGCATGAGAGAAGTGGCCCAGCAAATTATACCTTTAGTTTGCATTTACTTACCTTTTCTCCTTCATTTTTCCACAGTCAATGACAAAAACACAATCATCAATGGTAACCGATGTTTCTGCAATATTGGTTGATATAACAATCTTCCTAACTCCTGGCTTACTTTTCCTGCAGGAAAATTTTTCTTTTAGTTCAATAATATCGATATGAAAACATTAATTGAAGAAAAGATAAAAGTTAAGACTGGCAGTTATCACAGTAATAAGACCAATTGATAACAAGATAACTAAATCAATTGTCTAAAACATGACCCAAGGACCCCCTTCCCTATTTTGGCCAAAGCTGGAATGTTTTCATTTTAAACAAAATATTATTCTACACAAAAAGTGTGCAAAGATTTGGTGAAATCAATTTAAGGGCAAATCACACAATTTTTGACTGAGTGGAATCACACCCAAAAAGGCTACATATTTACCACAAAAGAGTTAGCTGCATAAAAATTTTCTTGCATGCCAAATTCTGGCTCATGGTAGTTCATTTTTTTCACTTCATAAACAAAGATATCACTTAATGGAAATATCAGAGCATAGCCAGCAACAAGCAGCTCTTTCTTTCAATTTGGAGGTACCCAACCGGTAACAGGATGTCCATGGGGATAACATTCACTCACATAACTGTACAGGTTGATCAAATAAAGGATACATTTTTCACTGGATGAAAATAAAAAGTACCCTTGATAAGCAGAATTTCAATGAATTTTAAATACATTAGAGGACTATTACTAGAGAATGGTATAGAGTGATAAATTGAACAGAGAAAAGTGTTTTAAGAGATTTTCATGAGAAAACAGAACTTACTGAAACACTGCGGCTTGCTCTTCACTTGATAGTGATGAATGAAGAGGTAAAAGTGTAAAATTTCCTTTGCGAGGTGAAAGAACTGGATTGTCACTCAGCAGTTCATGCAAAGTTGTTATTTCTGCCATTCCTGGCAAAAAGACCTATGGAGGATCACAAGAGAGTTTTTAGAAAACAAATTTCAAAGATGATTCACTGGGAAAAAGTTAATATGATATTAATAAGTGAAGATCCTTCCAAGTTCTGATCCTTCACTAGTAGCATGACATACATTAACAAATTAGAAACAAACATGTATACAAATACAAACATGTATAGACATTAATCTGATTGTTACACTTAGGTCTGCCAACTCTCAAGAAATGGTATTCATTACTGATAAGCCATATGACAGTCCATTAAAAACCACATACAACAATAAAGGATATTATTTGACTTTCCCATTCATTTATGCAACAGTATCAAAAATGTTGATGCAACGATAAATTTTACTCTCCGCTTATCACTACTCAAGAAATTATTTACATGCATATTTGAAAAAGTCATTCATTAATATTCTTTGAACTAAGGTCATTGGAAGTCAACTGGAGCACTTCAAAAGAATTAAGATGCTTTTATGATAATAAGAAGAGTATTGTGAGCTTACCAGTAATTTCGTAGAATACTCTCCGTATTGCTGACTATTCATACTTTGGAATCTAGACATTTTCCCTCTAGTCATGTGACAACTGGCAAATTTGTTTGGAACATTTTAAATTACATCATGATATGTGAATAGCTGAATGGCCTCTTACCAGTATTGAACCTTCCCTGGGAAACTCATGACTTCCAGTTGCAATCCAGACAAGCAACGTTTCGATTAGATCATAATTTATTTTCTCTGGGTCCATCAAAACCATTGTTTTACAAGTATGCTTGCTGTAATCTGAAAAGGGCAAGAAACAATGGTGGAAGACAATTATTTATGCATATCACTCACAGAGCAAAATGTTAAACCTAAAAGATTATTCCAGAGAGAAAATACTTTTGAGGAAAATTATACAAATTTTTTCCACCAACACAGTAAATAGATTATTATATTAAATGAAGGAAAAAAGATATTCAAATTAAGAGCTTGGTTAAAAATCTTAAATGTGGATGAAATAAAGATGGTACATAGAATATAAAAAAAGCAAAAAAATGTACATTTTATCAAAACAGGATTTATTTATAACTACAAAGCCTTTCTAGTAATTTATGATGCAGAGGTTATGCAGGTGCGGCAACATAACTTCCTTCTATCCTAAGCAAACTGAATTGAAAAAAGGAAGCTATGTTGCTGCACCCTGTATACATAAATATTCAAACATAAACCACCTATTAGTCTATTAAAATGTAGCGTAAATCAAATTTCAAGAAATACAATAATTAAAAGAAATGAAGCACATTAATAATTAAAACTTTTAATTTCTTTGGTGGCATAGGAATCCACATTGGTTTCAGTAGAATTAAAGATATCTGTAGCAACTGGAAGTGACCTGGCATATAAAATACAGAGAAAATAATTATACTCATGCTAATCGAATTGATCCAGTACCTGCCAAATTTAGCGTAACTAAGTATTGCACCCAATTTTGTGAATGTTGTCCAATCACAGCTCAATACATGTAGACAGATTTCACCTAATGTAACATCTGACATCAACAGAGGCTGTTGATAATGGCCATTCAATAGCCGAGTGATATTATTAAGTACACATGCATACATATATATAGACAGCATTGAGAAATCTCACTCATGTATAGCTTCAATGAATCACTTTAGATGCTCTCCATTATGTGATCAGTATCATTAAGACTGCATGCATAATGGCGTTTCTCTTTAATGTTCTTCAACACCCAAATTAATTGGTGCACAGAACTGATCTTCATCACATTATTAAAAAAACCACAGCTTGTAAGTGGCATCATGACAGTAAAGCTGTGGACTCAAAAGCCATTAACCCTTACCTTGATATCTGTAGAAAAATTGCGGCACAGTCAGATTTTCATCACGTACATTATCCTTAGGAACTTTGAAACCATCTTCAGCAACCATCTCATGCTCCAAATCTATGCTATCCAGCGCATCCTTCAGGGACTCTATAGCTGCATTTCCCTTAACACAGTCTTTAGATAAATTACTCTTAAATTTAAGGGGTCTGGCAAAGGGAGAATTCTCCTCCATTGCGTATCGTGTCATTTCAATGATGTCTTCCAGAAAGAACTGCTCAACTGGAAAAGTCCTCCCTTAAAGTAACAAACACACCAATAAAAAATCAACCAACTGACTTTTTCAAATTTATATCAGAAATGCCTACAGAATGAAAAATTTAAGAGGGGGTGATTCACCGTAAAAATGAATTTAAGCACAAATGACCATCATTTAATTCTGCAATAGAAAATTGGTAGCAGATATAGTAGTGAGCAACACAAAAAATGATAATAGTTAAAAGACAAGGTTGATCTCGGATTCCTTTCTAGTCCCCTTGTGGAAAAATCTGAAAAACAAATGAAGCTCCTAAAACCAGGGGAATCAGTTGTTAGCGCAGTTGAATATGTGAATAATTAAGTCCAAAATATGCATAGGGATTGGAATTCTTTAACCCTTATCATCTAACCTCCAAAAGCATAAACATTTACACTCTGCAGAGCAACACTGTAAGCATTCTTTATAGCAAAAATACTTCCATACTTTTTTCCAATTAATTCAGGCATATTATTAGGTGCTAAATGTAGTTACCTACACACACTAGCAAGATAAAAACTCAGTATAACTACAGTTATCAACCCGAAGATTGGTTTGACGGGTGAGGGTATAGATCACCTAATTCTAAGCCTAATGGCATGTGAAATGTACACATCAGGGTAGGGAGGTCTGGGTCCTTTCCCAGTGCCGCCTATGGTTTCCCAGGAAGTTTTGGTACCCTAAAAATCACAAAGCAGGGGTGAAGGTGATGGTGCCTAGAGAAATCAAACCCAGGCCTTCAGGTCAGTAGTATCAGGTTCAGTATTTTAACCACTGGATTAAACGATACTCCAAACTCAATACATTGACCTCAAAATATAACTTTTGTTGAACATAGGTCATTTATCGAGAGTGTACAAACTGAACATTAATCCATGAGTATTTTTAACTTAATCTGGATTTTATAAAGTGCATTCTTCTTGAGAATATCACTGCATGTTATCCTTCTTTTGTCACATCACATTTAATTTTCAAGTTATTAGCAATAAAATCACACATAATCGATCTATCAAAAGTATGTAAATTGTTCATAAATCCTTCATAAAAAAACATCATCTTCTCAGTCAAACTTATTTTCTCCATTTGTCTTTATACACATATAACATGCCTCTTCCCTCAAAGACTAAATTATAAATTATGGAAACTTCTAAGTGCCATGAAAAATAAAACAAATGGTATTCTTCATATTACATTGTATAACCCTCCGAAACAAAAGATTTTTTCCATAGGCCTTAGTTGAAGTGACTGAGTGATTTCTTCAATGCCAAATTTAGACTAAAATAATTCACCTTTTATTGGGAAAAAATGGTATCTTATGGCACAAGCAGAAATCAGCATCAGACCAAAAACAGTACAATGTGCATGACCTGGATAGGGACTAAGACATTGGGATAGCAAGGGACCTTAAGTCACAACAGAGGCCAGTGGAAGTTTGAATCGGGCTTCTGCAAGGGTCAAGTTAAAAACATGTAATGTAACATGTGTGTTTAGGTGGAGATCTGGAAAGTGAGTTAAATTGTTAAGGTGGAGATCTGGAAAGTGAGCTAAACCCTGGGAGGAGGCCCTGGTCTTGGTTGAAACAAAACTTGACTGAAGGGTCAAATATGTACAATAAGGGTCAGGCAGGAGGGACTTACGTACTTGCTAGAAAAAATAGAAATGTAATCAAGGGAAAGGACAACTGAAACAACTTTTCATTTTCATAGGGCAACAATTCAAACCTCTGAAATTCACCAAATCTCAATTTTTACCACTGCATTCCAGTTTACCTTTTAAAAGAACATACCACATTAATGTTCACATTCGGAAACCCTTGCTATAACTCTTTACAATTTGTAAAAATGAGCTCAAGATTATAATAGAAATTCTACTAACTCTTTAAATAAGGCAATTATGGAATACCAGATCAAAAAAATTATAGGAATTACATACCATACAACCTGCAGAGCAGTTGTTCTATGCATTAGAGCCAAGCTCACCAACCTCATTTTAATGGATTCATACAGAATAATATATTTTACCTGGAATTTCAACTATAGGGATTCCACTGAAATAACTGGAAAACAGTTCTGCATTCATAGTAGCACTCATCAATATGACTTTGAGATCTGGCCTCTGAGGTAAAAGATCTCGGAGAATCATCAGCAAGAAGTCACTGCAAATAAAGGAGCACAGAACAGTTAGTAGGAGGTGGTGAGTAATATGCATTTATCTCTAAAGTAAATTGATGAAATCAATTATATAAGAAGCCTAGACACCTTGATTTTTTGAGAACTTCTAATATCTAGCTCATTGATCTGAATAGAACTGCTGGATAAAAAAACTCATTGTTTTGCATCAAAAAATTCACCAGGCTCACAAAATTGCTAATGCAGGTTTGGTCAACTTTCAGCAATCATACATGAACAATATTCATTGTATGAATATTTAACTGAAAACAGAGTATGATATGAAAATACAGCCAAGGCTTGGATCATGAATAAATATGCACTACTTCACGTTGATGTATTTGAAAAATCTGTAACATGTTCCTTAAATCATTAATTATTGTTGCTTAATTTCACACATAAGCTTAAAAACAACAAAAATTAATGGAGTAAAACTTGGATTGCCAAAGTATTCAGAAGCTTATTATAGAAGAAGTTTATTATAGTTCTATTATGTAGCTCCTGGATCACTATTTAACAGAGCCCTTCTCAACAGGCTAGAAGCTTCCTGTGATGTACAGGACCATTTTTACCTTACCAACATAAATGCTGAGGATTAATGTCAAGAATCAGCCTCAAAAATTGAAGGCTCCTATTCTCCTAGTCATGTAGAGGAAGCAAACTTAATCCTGCCAGCAATTATCTGATTTCTGATTTGAGGTTTTCAAGGATAAAAAAATTTTTTCAGTGCTGGCACCAACATTTTTAATATTTAATATTTCCCTGACGTAATGCCATGGACAATGCCAACTTTACGAGTGTAAATATTAGAGCATTTCTCCCTCCAAAACAGACATTCAACTGTAGGTAATTAACAAAATTATTTAAAACATTGTGATGGCTTATCTAAGTAAAAATCTTGCTAACAGTGGAGAGATTGCTCAGCATTATTGGAACTTTGAAGCCAAACATTGAAGTGTTCAATTTAAAAAAATATCAAAATATATATAAATCATATCATGACACCTGTGTGTTTTTTCGAGTGTAATGTTCAGAAAATACTATAATATGAATGAAAATAAAAAAAAAACTAATAATGGCTTTCATTTAGGAGTCACCACAATGACTCTGATGGGAAGCAAAATTTCCACAAGGTTAACTGTTTTAACAATTTAAAAGAGCTGAAATTGTTTTATATTAATTAGAAATGATTCTATAACTAATTCATAATGTTGGAGAATATTAGGACATATCTTACAGCTAGTGAAAAAAAATTCATTCCTTGAATGGAGTATTTACCTGGCATGGTGCTCAAATTCAAATAAATACATAAATGATTCCTACTCAGTTGCATTACTACATGATTTAAAATAAATTTCAAAATAGACAGATTTAATTATTATCAACGAAGATACCAAGAATAAATCCCACCAAAATATTACTGAGTAAAATCTAGGGTTTCAGAAACATTCCAATGTAGCATCAACAGTATTGTTTATAATAGTATCTAATCAAGTAAATTTTGAAGTCAGGAATGTGAAGAAGAGCAACTTTCAATTTCTACTTTCAAATGTGCAATGCACCAATAAAAGTGTGTTAAATACAGTTATTTTAACATCCATAATTTCCATTAAGTTATACATGGTGCAGTTAAATATTACCATGTATTTTTTTTAATATCATTATGTATTTCCAGACATGAAAAATACACTAGTATTATGTTTTGTCCCTTTAAAAAAAAATGGTACAAATTTGTAACAAATGTATATGAGCTATAAAAAAAATGTATTTAAGACAAGTCACTTTCAATTATTAAATATAAATGGGCAAAATACAAATTTTGAATCATGTCAAATCGAAGCCATTACAATTGTAGACAATTCAAAGTTAAAATAGTTTACTCAATTGGATTCAAGGCGAAAAAGAATGATTCACACATCAATAAGGAATGCATCTATGAGTACTATCATCCCTGGAAGGTTGATCGATTAACGACTAGTTCTTTAGACGTCATAATTGATCTCACCAGACTCAATGTACCATTGTGGTGAACTTAGAACAAAATTACATGTTCAGGAAAAACAAAATGTTCTTTGAATCAAAGTCCTTACCTCTCCTCACTCCTTTCATGAACTTCATCAACAAGAACGTGAGAAACACCTCTCAATAAGGGGTCACTCTCCAGACGTCTCAGAAGGATGCCAGTGGTGCAAAACAGGAGTCGAGTGGCTGAACACATTTTACTCTCCAGGCGTATCTGGAATAAAAATGCAAATAAAAGTAAGAATTACTTGTTTAACTGAAGAAAACTACGTATAATAAGGTAAATGTAGATCAAAAATTCTCAACACAAACATGACCAACCATACAACCTTTATGTACGACATTACCAAATTAATGCCTACCAATGGCAAGTACAAAGGCCAAAAAGTATACCCAGAGTGAACAAATCACCTGATAACCAATTGTGTTCCCAATTCGCTCCACTCTTTCATCGGCCACTCTTTCGGCCACCCCGATTGCTGATATTCTTCGTGGCTGGGTGCAAACTATCTCTCGATGCTCAGCCCCATTCCATCCCTTGTCTCCCAACCACTCATCAAGAATAAACTGCGGAACCTGCGTACTCTTACCACAACCAGTCATGCCACTGATAACCACCACCTGGAAGGAAAATAAAGCAAATTTTAGTGGGGATCTAAACCTTCATAATCCAAGTAAACATAATAAACCCTAATAAATATAACAGAGAGGAGGCTAAAAGGCATGCCTTCTGAATGAACACATTCATAAGCATCTGATGCCAACTTTTTCCAAGAATTTTAAGGAAATTATTTTGCAAGGTATTTAAAGAGAACATTCTAGTGCTTGCACACGACATTCATTTCCAATAATAACCCAACCTAAAGGCAATAAAAAATAATGAGGGAAATAAACTCATAGGCATGGATGGTCTGCAGTAATACATCTTTCTATGTAATGCAATATACGTTGAAATTCTGATCTAGAGACAGAGAAACAACAGCACCATCCATCAACATTTGACTTTCTATTAAAAAAATTTGATAAAGTGGAATAGCAAAATATTTGCTTTGGTGAAATCAATTTTTCAATCCCATACTTCACAACACACTTGACACAAAGCAAAATATTCAATCCAAATATTTCCTGGTCTTACAAAATGGCATGCATCGCCAATAATTCCTGTATTTTGTAATTTTTCAGCAATTTGTGAATTTGCAGGTTTTGTAACAAATCATGAAGATATACATGGCAGTTTTGCGTGAAATTCATAAACTTCTTAACATTACTGAATGAGTGCTTGTCAAATCCCAAATTTTCTGCCTAAGTTTACACATTTTTCACAGAAATTTTAGATTAATGACTGTGGAGAAGGGAATGTAGCCACTAGTATCTAAACACTGAATTAGTAAAACTTGGCATTTTTTCGCAAAACTTTATTATATTACAAGCTATCACTCGGTTAATTAAAAAATCTTTGTAAGATACTCATTCACCTCTTTTGGAAGTTTCCTAGTTCATCACAAAGTGCATTCTTAAACTCTTTGTCTCCTTCCCCCCCCCCCCCCCCCCCTTCTTACCTGCCAACACATTGTCTCTTCCCCATCAACCACTTCATTGTAACAACCCATAACCCCCGCATGGCCACCTCCTAACTGATACTTGCCCCCTTCTTCCCCTTCCCACATCGAATCCCCTTCCATAGACCACCTTCCCTCTTAGTATAAGTATATAGATTTCCTGGACATGTATGAGATTTATAACCTGATTTCACCTATGCATTGAAACCAGTAGTAGTATAATAAAGTTTTGTGAAAAAAAT
The DNA here is from genome assembly GCF_022747635.1 of Hetaerina americana. Lineage (NCBI taxonomy): Eukaryota > Metazoa > Arthropoda > Insecta > Odonata > Calopterygidae > Hetaerina > Hetaerina americana. The sequence goes on from NW_027286763.1 coordinate 81,667,827, forward strand.
ACAAAGTTTAATTATTCAGTGATCATGTATTTTTACATAGCACAGCCTGAAACCATCAAATTCACTAATATCTAATCATTACACTATTCAAGAAATCCACCTTGATTAAATGGACTCTATAAAATGATTAAGACAAACATTCTTATGCAATATTCCATATAAATCCATCACTAGAACACTTACCTGATTTTCAGTAATTACTTTCAAAATATCTTTTTTCATCTTCCAGGCAGGAAGAGACTTTCGAGCTCTCATCATACGTTGATATTCCGCTTGATCCTAAACAAAATAAGTATATTTAATACAATCCGTACATATTAAGGCCTTAAAAGAAAAATGGGCATTACAACAAAAACGATAAGATGCAAATGCAAAATCGAAATTTAACCATTACATTACTCTTGAGGATAGGATAATATCTTTCACAGCTCGCAGAAATATTTATAGAATCTTAGAGGGACTAATGACAATAATACCAAGAGTGAACAGCCACCTTGTAAAACATCACAGTGAACAACTTGGGGGTTGGCTTTACAGGTGAGGGTAGAGCTCACCTAATACTGAGTTCAATGGCATTTGGAATTCAAATGTTAAAACAGGGTTGGGGGCTAATTCCTTCACATATGCTACCTGAAGTTTCCCAGGAAGATCTGGTACCCAAAAAATTACACAGCTTGGGTGAAACTGAGAGTGTCCAGAGACATCAACCAGAATCGGACCTGGGGCTTCCAGTCAGTAGCCAGTGCTCCACCCACTGGACTAGTATACCCCTTGTTATCAGTAAATATGTGGGTGCCTATGTGGATTAGGTAAGCTGATTCCAGGCAAGGTATTGCCTTACAAATTACATTGTGTTCTCATGACCCATTTACGGTATTTCCTTTACAAGGCTCCCAAACAACCCCAATTAAGTGCCACTAACTGACAGAATGTGTAGCCATCCCTTGTAAGGGATAAGTTTTTCTGTAAAGAGTCACAGAATGTGTATGTCTGTGTAGCATATTGTTGGGTTGCTTGAGCTCTGCTTGATTTCATCTCCTGGGAGTGAATCCGATTCTACATAAAACACCATGAAAGATTTGGATGCCTTGTTTTAGTTCTCATTCCCCACATTTGAAGTAATGCACATTTACAAGTTTAATGAGTTTTCCTCCTTTGTTTAAAAAAAGCATGAGTAAGCACGCTTGTTATTAGCTAAGGTAGTGGACATAAAACATTCTTCATCTTTATTCACCAAGAAAGTTCATATTTATGTAAGCAGTAATGAATTTTAGTATGCAATGATGCCATTCCATCCATCCCAATCTTATGACAGGTAAATGGGATCTCAATGTCTTCCTTAATAAATTTTATGAAAGGCTTTAAACCCACCAATGTCATCTGGGGCACATACATTTATTGATATGACTCATTCCAATGCACAGAATTTTTCTTGGGAGCATTCATTTGATATTTCCTCCCAACTACTCATTAAAGAAGAAAAGATAGAGGAAGGCATGAAGGAACTGGGTAAATGGGCATTTACAGACCTGCTTATCCATAAACCTCTGACGAATCTTCTCATCTTCTCGGCAAATCTCTTCATTTGTTGGTCCAGCCCTTGGTTCCCTTTTCCCACCTTGCCCCATCTTCTCTTTGACCTCCGGAGCGGCCACACTCATCTCATTGTCCACCCCTGCCTCACTTGGAGCCCAAATGAGAGGCCTTCCCTCCTCAAAATCTATCCTCTCCTTCTCCACCACATCACATATCAAATGTTCAATGTTCAGCATTTCAGTGAGGGTGTAGATGGCGGCCGTCCCATGATCTTGGGCAATTACTCGTGCCTCGTCAAGCAAACGCTTTGTTATACGAAGGCACGACTCTTTTGGGAACTCTGGATTCTTGGTGGAGATACACACCACTGCCGGTTCGAGTGGATACATACAGCCCGTTGGAAATCTGATTTCAAGCTCGAAGGTCCTCATCTCCTCCTCATCTGGCCTCAAGTGCCTATCATCTGGAACTTTGGCTTTGGACTCGGGATTTTCATGTGAGTATTTACAGTCATACGTATATTTACACTGGCCCTTCAAAAAATAGCGACAAGGTTCTCTCTTCTTCTTGGCACTTTTTTTGTTGTCCAATGGTTCTATCACAGCACTTTGATTCTTTTTCAAAAGATAATCTAAATGTAAACTTATCACCCACACTTGGTTAGGAATTCTCTCTACAAAGGCACTTTCATAAATTGATAATAATACATCTTTCTCCTCGTCTCTAAGGAAATGGATTGCTAATTCGTCACTTTCACTTGCACCACACTTATTCCAACTTTGGCTATCTTCTTCAATGAGAACATTGTCAAATTTCAAACCTAGTTGAAAATATTGGGAGAGTAGAAGCTCAAGTGATTTACCCACATCGCCATCCATTAAATCAAGGGCTTCTAAACAATGTGACCTATGGAAGCCATAGCTGAAATAAATGAGAGATATGTTCCAAATTCATTCATAAAATGAAACCTCTACATTATCAAAAAAAAATACTGAAAACAGTTAACTATCATCTATTCCTTATGCCATACAACCACAACTGACATTCAGCATCTATTTGGTATGAAGTTTTCACGGTCTTATTTTAACAGGCACCTCTATGGGTGTGTAAAATATTACTTTCCAAAAGTCAGAAAGTCATTAAGTAGTAATAAAATATGTCATGTATGCATGAGTTAAGACCAGGTTAGAAGCTGGTTCAGCCCACTGAGAAAATAAGGATTGCTAAATGCTCCAGTATTGGTTACATTGTAAAATCATTAAGAGTGATTTGAAAGGGATATCTTTACGATTAGAGTTGACTAAGGAAAATGCATGAATAAACATACCTTTTCTTGAACGTACATGATGCATATATTTTCCGAACAACTTCTAGAATTTACTAACCTCATCAGTTTCTTCAGAGCAAATGCATTTACTTTCTCTTCCAGATCTACCACCCTCCTCTTCGAGGAATAATCTATTGCACCTTGCACAATAAGATTCCCATTGGTCATCCAATATTGATGGCTGAGGTTTTCCCTTTTGTCTTTATAAGAAGAAATTTCATTCAACTTGAAGTCCTGAAAAAATATAAAATTCATGCTATGAAACCTTATGACCAACGTTCTCTATGACTGGAAACACATACAGTATGTTGCCCTACTAATACTAAGGCCACATGGAAGAGATGTCTATTCGACATCAGGGGCAAGTTTCACAAAGTCAAATGCCAAGTTCTGGATATTTTCTCAGACAAAATCTTATGACCATAAATCCCAAACAATATTCATCATAATATTACACAAGAGGGTAAAGAGCATTTTTTTTACCTTTCCTTGTAAAATTTTATAAATGGGCCTTAATTGATTTGGACTTGCTTAGACTCAAGAAAGGTTGCAAGCAAGTTCAAAGCAAGGGTAAAGATGATAGGATGTCTGTAAAATTTCCCCCAATTAAATGAAACTATCCTTTGGTAGGTTAATGCAGTTTAGAACAAAAAGGAAAAGAAAATGACTGAATAAAATTTTCTAAACATTATAAAATGTTTACAACACCACAAAACAGAACAAAACATGGGTATCAAGGAACAAATGAAGATTAGCCATGTTTGTCTATCTGTACATTTTCTGGCAGGAATTTGTACTCTTTCCCCCTCGGTAAAACATATACACAGGGATGAGCATAATTAAACTGTACCTGAAGATGATTATTCACCAAAACTTGGAATGCTCAATGTGTTTTTTTTGGGGGAATGAAAAAGTTTTATACGATAAATCATTACAACCTGGAGAGCAACTAAGGATGACAAAAGATTTTGATGTACAGATGGTGGAATCAATTCCCCAAAGCAAAAACAAGTTTTCATCCATGGAAAATCACATAAGAAGCTGCAATCTCTCCATGTCCTCAAGAGACCATTGGGAGAAGCCAGCCAGCCAGAATCTGTGCAGAGCTTCATGCTCCATTCAGTACAATGTGCAAAACCTGGTACGCTACTGGAGTTGGTAGGGCTTCATACACCTGGTCCACTCTCAATAACTTAACTTTATGAAAAGTACACAACAAATTTAAAATGAAAGAAGTAACTTGGCAATTCCACACCAAACTTATTAAAAATGTTGGACGTCATCATCAGGTTTCGTCAACCTGATGATAACATCCAACGTCAAAACCTACATTGTATTTTAATAAATTTTGTGTGGAATTACCAAGTTACTTCTTTCATTTTAAATACAGAGGGCATGGAAGTTCATTTTCATAAATGATGTTATGACTGCTGTAAAACAAACATGACGGCAATGTTTTTTCCTATTTGAATGGTGAATTAAAGGTACATTTCAAGGTTAGTATGGGGATTATTCAATAAATAGCTTGCAAAACTGGATAGAGGAAATAATAATCAAAGTAACTTACAGAAATTTATTTCCCTTTTCTAGATATTAACCCTATACATTCAAACACTTATCCCATCTCTTTAGAAGCCCTTGACAGCCGGCAGCAAAGAAGTCTTTTGTTTGCTGTCACAGCTAATGAGAAACCCATACGGCAACATAATTTTCAGAACATCAGCCACCCAAAAGATTTTCTAATGGGGCCTGAACAGGTAAAAATCACTAAGGGCTAAGTCAGGACTGCACGGTGGATGTTCCAAGTGTTCCCAATGAGATGTTTGCAACAGTTCCTGCGCTTGTCTTGATGAAATTTGCGACTTATTTATTAACTTACCCATATAATCCTCCAATTTGGCAAGTGTAACTACATATAAAGTAATGTTCTCATTGAAACCCATAAAGTTGGTAATTCCTATGAGGAGGCCTTTTAAAGATACAGGGTGGGGCAGAATGGACTCCCTGGTTCCAAAAAATCACTGAAGAGCAGGTGAATTAGCGGAGTGGAAGCAGTGGCATTAGCTGGGGGAAACGAAGCCACTAGCAGTAGTAGTCACCATGCAGTGGTCTCTGGTGAGCATCCAGGTTTTGTCATAGAAACATTCTTTAAGAACAATGATAATGTGGTGGCAAATCAGAGGGCACTGTGGTCTAGCAATGAAGCACATTTTCACCTCTCCAGCTCAGTAAGTAAGCAAAATTTTCGTAACCGGGCGACTGACAATCCTCATGAACTTCGCCCAAGACCTCTTCATAGCCCCAAAGTGACAGTTTGGTGCACTGTGTCCTCCATAGGCATTATTGGGCCTTACTTTTTTTGGATGTTGAGGTTCAACTGTTACTATGAACTGTGCACTGTTGTGATATGCTGGAGAACTTTTTACTCCCCAAAATGAAAGAGTATGGTGGGGAATATGACATAGAAGCCTTTTGGTTTCAACAGGATGGTGCCAGGGCTCATTCTGTCCATCATTCATGCCAAATCCTGCAAGAATAATTTCCTGGCCACCTGATATCCCTATGAAGTGATGTTCCATGGCCCCTTTGCTCCCTGGATTTTGGGCCCATGTGATTTTTTTCTTAGGGGATATCTCAAAGCTGAGGTTTACAAAGTTTAACCGAGGATCTTTGAAGCTCTTAAGGAGGCAATTACAGATGTCATCACTGGAATAACACAAGATATGTTGAGAATAGTTTTCGAAAACTTTTTTGCATGACTTAAAGTGCATTGCTCATGAAGGTTACCTGGATGAAATAATTTTCAAAACCTTATGAAAAAAATGGCATTGGATGTAGTTTTCAGATATAAAAACCTTTTTTAATCATCTTGGTTGGTTTATTTTTTACAATTTACCCGTCAAATCAGGGAGTCCATTCTGCTCCACCCTGTATTTCGTCTAACTGGCCAAGTGGATTGGTGGTGCTAATACTGCAAGGTGCAGGTGTGTGATATTTAAGAGATACAACCCTTTTAAACATTTGCAGTATTGAAGCCATAAAACAATGAAAAACAGATGTGCATAAATATTTTTTCTAGATTCAGGAGACTCATTTCAACGCTCCTTCTAGAAAATATACATTTTGAAAAATTACAGGATAGCTCTTCCAACCATTGGCCTCCCAATGAAATACTAGCGACCAGAAATCAAAATATTTGGCTTTTTAGGTAGGGAGGGCTGTCAAAGGCATCACCCAGTCTTTGAACCTTGTTCATCAGCTGTACTTGAAGTTAATAGATCAGGTAACGTGAATTGTATAGAATAAATTAATGTTTTACAGAATGTGGGAGTAGATGGCAGGCATAGGTGAACTATCTTCAACCTGTACATTTTGCAAGACTGCTCAGGTGTGTGTGGTAGATTTATTGTTGGCATGAGGAGAGCTAGGAAGAAGTGAGACAGGTGTGTTTACTATTAACCATGCTTTTCAACATATATATGGAGCAAATGGTAAAAGAGGCATGGGAAGAACAATAGATAGGAATGAAAGTTGGCAGAGAATCCATAAATTCACCATCAGGTACGTTTATGGATGATCAAGCATTAGTTAACGGTCAGTCAAGGGGTTACAATCATTGCCAAATGCATTAGAAAATTAGCGTGATGAGAATTTACTTAAAAAAATGAAGGCTATGAAGTTTCCGAGGAGGAAATCAGAGTTAAATGCTAAAAAAATGAAGATAAAAGCAAGAGCAGATGACACATTTTACCAATCTTGGAAGTGTTTTGGACCAAGATGGCCAAAGCCGTAAGGAACAGTGCATTTGGCAAAAATGTTTCCCATGAAAGGGGGAATTGATGATAAGGATGTTAAGAGAAATTGTTATGAGAAGACCAATGAACACTTTGGGACCAGGTGTGGTTTGCATGGCTCAAAAACTTGTCTGTTGAAGGACATTGATAGGTGTAGACTGGAGTCTTCTAAGAAGTGGGTGCAGAGAGGGATGGGAAAATTAAAATGAATGGAAAACCAAAGAAGATATACTAGGCATGGTGAGGAGGAATGAGGATTGTGTGGAGAAGTTCATAGGATGCAAGGAGAGGGAAGTAGGGGTAGGAAAAGGATAGGCATGTTGGGCAGAATGAAGGGAGATAAAACGTACGTGGAATTGAAGACCAGCTTATTAGTGTGGGGCATAGTTGTGTCTTTTTAAGCAAGGCTAAGAAAAGTGGGTATGTTCATCCCGTATCCATCCAAAACCCACCTTATATGGCCGACTATCAAATACTTAGAATAATGGTGTGTTAATTTAAAAAAAAAGATGAAAATGCGAACCATTCATGAAAAAGTTATTCATGGTAAACACCTAATGAAGTAATTTTTTTAGAGGTAAGCGATAAGTAAGGCAGTTACAATTTCAAAAAATTAAAACACTAACATTTACCCAGGAGTTCTGGACATAGAGAAATGTTAAATAATGTTCATTTTGCAGGAAAAAAAATCTTTGACTGTTAACATAAACGTACCTCGCCATGGATTTCCTTTAGAGTTTCCAAAAGAGCCAACTCTTTTTCTTTGGACAGATAAAGCTTTTGCAATTCAACTTTGAAATGCGATGAATTATGCTTGGGCTCACTGAAAAACAAGAGTTTTACTTGTACTCCACTTACTTTGTAAGTCAGTCTACGTGGATGGCAAAATCATTAGAGGAAGGGAAAGTATCAAATTAAAAAAAAATTAAGTGCCAACCTTCCTTAATTACGTTATAGTTGTCAAAATAAAAAGAATTACCTTCCATAATCATTTTTTGGTTTCGCACAAACCACACTGTCATCAAGAGCACCATTTGATATTGCACGTGAGTCAGCCTTTTTGCTCCAGCCACTCTGAACAGTCCCACCCCAGGTTTTAGATGAATTTTTAGCAACACTCCTATGACTCAAACTTTTACTTTTATCAGCGCTCCTCTTTGGACCACCATTCCTACCGCTCATGGTTACAGTTCTTAGACCACTCAACAATATAGGTTTAATGCCAGATGCATATAATCATATCCACCTATTAAACTGAGGCACAATATTATCATATATACCCGTACATGCAAACCTAAAATGAGAAAAATGCAAAATATTAATTCGGGAAATATTACCACAGCGTACAATCCATAAATGACTGCTTAATTATACATATGTGGTGAGTCACCAATTATTGATTGCATAAAATATTGCAAGGCGAGTTGCATCTGAAACTACGTTCAAGTTGCAGAAGCAATGTTCTCACGTTAGGAGTGGCGTTAACATGCAAAAAAACCCACGTTTCGAAAAAATATCCCATAGAAATTGCAGTGGTTAAAATTGAATGCAAGGAGGTTGACGTGAATATGTCTATTTACTAAGTACGACTTATATTTACGCTTTAGCGTTCTCGCATTCGAATGAATTACAACGTAACTTACCAAAAATTTGTATTCACAAAACCATTCCAATAACGTAAAGCATCGCAAATCTATCTCAACTACACATCATACACTCAGAAAACATTACGTGACTTACAGAAATTAAGTGAGCTCCAATTTATGTCGAACTAATCGATTCTATCGCTAGTCGAATATCAGTGCTACCAAATAACGGATATTTTTTCTGACCTCGATTTCCTTGAGTTCCAGTAGCGATTTCAATACAATCCCCTCAGGTTGAGAAACAGAAATAATTTTAAAGTGCTAATTGGCACCGAGGAGAAATATTTTATAACTATTCCGTATCTCATTTGTGGTCAATAGAATAAGAAAAAAGCGAGTTTGTTCAATTTGTCTTTAATGACCATGCATCTTACTTGCAATTTCCATGCCTTAAATCACAATTAAATAATTTTTTATTCTGTTCAGAGACAACAAGCGTGGTAATAATTTTACAATTCATGTTCTACGGATAAAATTTGACCAATATGTCATGAAAAGCATACATACTTAGCTTCACTCATGAATACAACCAGTTTTAAAAGACAGTCAATAGTTTTTTTTAATTGGCAAGTTCCCATCTCTATAATATACACCCTTCATCTCTGGTCAATTATCATATTAACATTAAATAAAAACTTGTCGCTTTCCAATATATTCCTTTCCTATTCTCATTTCTATATCGTCATTCCTATACTAATATTCATCTTCGTTTTAACACTATCAATAAATATGTTATTATTATTCATTCCTCTTTCTATATCGACTTGAGCCCCTGTTACATATTCGTAATTCGCTTAAAATTTAACTAAGCTACGGCTTACGATAGTGATTAATTGTTCAGGTATTTCCCAGGTGTGGTGAAATGGCTAATATGTTCACGATGATCCTTTAGGGACGTGCTTGTGACGGATGATTATTTCATCCATGATACCTTCGGTTAGGGTCATCCGAGGGTGTATTTGATGAATCAATAACCTCGAGAGACTGCCATGCTAGCCGGATATGTTGTTGATTAAGAGCGGTCAGTTCTTTCCACTAGGTCTGTTCCTCAGAGGTAGCTGCAGATGCATACATGTACAGGTTTTGCCCTAAAAGTGGTAGTGCTGAGTTGATTAAAAAACATAAATTTCCAGAATTGATACATTCACCCAGAAGTCTTTAAAGTAGCATCCTTGTGCGCCCACACACTGCTGCCAGCGGGTTTTCCACGCCTCGTAGACCCTCTGGAAGACGGTGCCTAGAATGCTGTAAAGCTTCCTCGTCAAGGCCTGTTGTAACGCCTCCACCGAGCCCTGGCGACGTTCTTTCAGCACGGATTTGAGGCAGGGGAAGAGGAAGAAGTCTGGTTGGGCAATGTCAGTGGTTGTAGGGTGTCTGAGGTGGGGGTTACCACGTTGTTCCGCGTCAGGTAGTCCATTACTCCGTTACTTAGAGAGCACTCGCGGCATCAAATTCGCACACACGTTTCTTATGCCTATGTTTCCGGTCACAAGTCGATGCACATCCCTTTTGGAGAATCCAAGTTCATCAGAAACCATGCCAACACTTAATATGCGATCCAAGTTCAACAAATCCTTCACTCTTGCAAGATCTTCGTAAATTTTTAAGGTCGAAGGGCGTCCGGAGTGTTTGACGTCTTCAACATTATCTCTGCCCTCCGGAAACAACTTTTGTCTTTCAAAAACACCCGATCTACCCATGGCGTTATCTCCATAAGTTGCCTTGAGCATGTTATGAGTCTCTTTCCCGGTTTTGACCAGTTTCAAACTTCGATATCGTCGCGCTGTTCCAATAATAGGTTTATGACGGAGTGTAACGAGATCACGTTATAGAGGCTTGGCAAAAGAACGATCTGCACTCCACAAAGGCTGGGAGCCTACAGCCACCGGCCTCCAGCCTTTTCCTGAGACTGCCCTCCCTCGAACCCAGCCAGAGAAACCGCCGCCCGTATGTCTGGGAAAAAAATAAGTCATACTACTTTTGGGACAAACCTTGTATCTTCTTGTTCGACTGACGTCAGTTCAAAGTGATGGTGCCACGTTTAAAAATACCTTTGAAGAAGAAGCTGAAAATTAACTCAATTATTTATTCAGAGAAACCATAATGGGCTTAAAACGTGAAAGTCCTGCCAACTATGGGATTTTGTCCACTGAGGCCAGAGTCTTTCCCGAAAGCAGGAATATGCCTCTATGCCCAGGTATATGGTGTCACAGCTGTTATTACGGGAAATCCTCATTTCCGAGCTGAAATTAGAAGGGAAACATACTCATAAGTGGACTGTAATAGTTATGATAGGGGCATGGAATATTATTACTGCGTCCGTAGATAGAGATATACTAGAAAACATCAAGAGAAAAATGGTGAAAGAAAGTATAATACACAAGGTATGTATGTTAGGTTTATAAGATGGATAGGCAGCAGTGATTACTGGATCTATAGTTACAGAATAATTCATAGCGGGGAGGGGGGCAGAGAGTCAGCATAGAGTAAACATTGTGAAGAATTGAAAACTAGTGAAAAGAATAACGAATATGGATAATGTGCGTGATGAAATTTATCATTTATTTATGCAAGGGGATTATAAGAATCGTTTGAAATGGAAATCCACCCTGAAAGTAAACATGAATCATCAATATAGGTCATCTTCCGTGGTTGGCAGGTCCAAGGCGATCTCTTCTCCGCCATGTTTTCCTTTCATGTGTCCTCCTCTTTTATGTCCTCATACCCATTGCCTTCTTCCACATCGTCCGTAATTTTGACATTCCTCCACCCTCTCTTGCCTGGCCATCCCACCGTTCCTTCTTGCACCTTCGTCAAGAGGTAGTCTTAGCACATGTCCAAGTCAATTTATTTTCCTATTTTCGATTGTATTCAGCAATCTCGTCTCTTCTCCCAATCGACTCAACACTTCTTCATTTCTCACCCGGTTTGTTCATTTTATGCTCAGCATTCTTCCCCATGTCCACATTTCAAACGCCTTCAGCCTTTCCCGGTCCCTTTTTGAATGCAGTCCATGTTTCACAGCAATATAACATAACACTCCATACATTACACTTAACTAGTCTCTTTCTCAGCCCATTATATCCATTCTGCTACATACCACTTTTCTTTTCCCACTAAACGATTCCTTGGCTATCGCTATCTTCCGTAACAAGATATTTGTACCTCTCCACTTGTTCCAGCCTTTCTCCTTCCATTTCAATATTTACTTCCTCATCTCTTTTAAAATTTATCACTTTCGTCTTGCTTCTGTTTATCATCAAGTCGTACTCCTTCATGCCATTAAGATGCTGCAACATCCCAGTTAATTGTTTTTCTTCCTCGGCAAAAGGATATTGTGATCAGTGAACCTGATGCATACAATCCTTCTTCCTCGAACTGACACCCCTGCATCTTCTCTCAAGTACGTCCTGAACCTTGTCTTCCAATTAAGGCTGAAGAGGGCGAGAAAGAGACAGCATCCCTACCTCACTCCACACCCAATATCGAGCCAACCCGTCCTCTTTCCATCAATTCTATTGCGCACCTCCTGGTTTAAGTACAAATTTCAATCAGTCTTTAGCTCTCCAGTTCCAACCTTTTTCTTTTAGGGTTTTCGTCAATTTTTCCCATCGTACACAATCAAAAACCTTCATTACATCAACAAAACACACACAAACGTATCTCCTTCTCCGCACATCGCTCTCCGATGGTACGCACCACTCCTATTGCATCACTTGCGCCTATTCCTCTTCTGAAGACACCCTGTTCCTCCACTGTGTCCTCCTCAATGAATTTGTTCAGTCTTCTATCCAGCACTTTAAAAAAATACCTTCACTACATTAGTGATAACACTTATCGTACGATCATCCTCGCATTTTCCTGTTCCTTTTTTCTTTGGCAATGGTATCATATCCGTTTTTAAGAAATACAGCGGCCACTATCTACTACAGTAAATTTTCTTTTGCAAAGGGATGTTAATTGTGATAGCATGACAGAAAACTAGAAAATAACCAGTAACTAAATGTATGTATTACGCAAACTTCAACAGTCTTAATGTGTTGAATTTTATGAAAGGGCTGCTTGTGTTTACTATATTTCCACTTCTGTTCTCTAATTTGCGCTTTGCACTCTTGAATATTCTTTCTTTGTTTTCTGTTCGCGTCTTTGTAAACATTTGTTAGTGTCGATTGATTTCACTAATCCCCGTGGTGATGGAAAATAAACGTGTCTGTGAATTTCGTCTAGATAAGCTATTGATCTTGGGCAAAATCTCACAAGTTGATACAGATGGAGGTGTGGGAGTGGAAGGGAGTAAATCTGCATTGAAAGCTCGAAGGATGGCCTAGGGTGAATATTGCCGGACTCATTCTCTTCTCCGGTGGATTTGGCGGCTGAAAATTTATCTCCACAATACAGGAAGACCCCACTTTCATTCTAAGCTATCCAAGTATCTTTCCAAACCCTTAAAAACGAGAAAGAGAGTAACTGAAGACTGAAATTGAATGGAAATAATTGAATTTCACTTGCATGAAAGAAAGAAATTATTATATCCATCCGATCCAGTAAGGAAAATGTCCACTGTCTAGCGGGTCGCGTACCCAGACATTTTGCTATCGTTGTGGAGAGATTTTATAACAAAAGTACTAGCTTTAAGATATTCTGTTCATTTAATAGCAAATAGGAACCGTATTTTTCTTTATGGAAATTAATATTCATATAATTAACAATTGCGTGTTCTCTCTGCCATGATTCCAATTGGTGCCTGATATTTTCGTAAAAATAAATTGGTACCTCAATTTGAATTAAAACTTCTAAATATTATTTTAATCGGGGTAATACTTCAGCCCTTAGAGGGAAAAGGTTTAGTTGTAGACGATGATCATTTTGGAATACCTGAAAGGCAATGAGCTCGACCGTCGTTAGAACGATATAAGTCAACAAAGATACATTGCATTCATTCAACTTAGAACTTTTTTCCCGTTGAAGAATGAAAATCTGTTTTGTGCATGCAATAGGAATTTGTAGGCGTTTTTCTCTGCAAATAAATTGCTTTTCTCTGTCAAAGATGAAACATGCACAAATTCTATCAGTTCCTTTTGTTTGAATAAATCAGTATAAACGTACTCTTTTCCAAGGAATATCAAGATTTGAAAACATATTGGAGAGGGCTTTAAAAGGACAACAAGGATTCAGAAACTACCTGTGATATAATTGAAATCCAAAAATTAAAAACTCTAGGGCAACAACAACGACAAAAAAATCCCGAAGAATATCTTTCATTTCATACGAAATCAGTGAAACATAATGTATACCTAACGGGGAAGGGGTACATTCTAGTCTGTGAAAAGAGTTGGGTGGACAAGTCAGCAAAGGTCTGTGAGAACCCTCCCTTCTCCCTGCTGACGGTAACATATGCCGAGGGGTGCATCATATGGCAGCGGGTTGCAGAGGGAGAAATTATAGATAGCGGAAGATCAACAATGGATTCTATCTATTCAAGCGAAAAAATGAAAGCCGGGGAATGGTGGTGCAGTGACGCAAAACAAGCAGAGTAGATTTAGCTGCGTGGAGACTGAATTAAATCATCGTAGTAAAAGAAGTGGTGATAGCCATGGACAGTCGTGGTCTATTCCTTCTCTTGTCAAACTGAATTTACCTTGTGAGAGTTTACCCTGACGCTTGGCCGTTAGGGAGAGTTGAATAATTGAATTGAATAACGACGAGTGGTTTAACAAAGGTTTGCGATATATATATATATATATATATATATATATATATATATATATATATATATATATATATATTAGACCAACAATGTTAGATATAGAAAAGGAACATGACGTAGAGAAAGATAGCTTAGGTCCAGGCATACTCGACGATGAGATAGAGAGGGCATTAAGGGAGATGAAGCTAAATAAGGCCGTGGGGGTGGATAAAATTCCTGCGGAACTACTGAAATGTTTAGGAAAATGTGGGAGGAAGAGGCTATATGGGCTGATTCGTAGTATCTATGAGGAAGGAATCTGGCCGGAAGACTTTGTGAGATCAGTTTTAGTTCCTATTCTGAAAAAAGTAAAGGCTGCATCATGTGAGGACTACAGGACAATAAGTTTGATATCCCACGCAGCTAAAGTTCTTCTCAGGATCATAAACAAAAGAATAAAGAGTAGGGCAAATGATTACTTAGGGGATGACTAGTTTGGGTTTAGGAAGGGGAGAGGTACGCGTGATGCCATTGCAGTAATGAGATTATTAATCCAGAGGAATATAGAATACAACCAGGAGGTATTTGCCTGTTTCGTAGATTTCGAAAAAGCGTTGGATTGAGTGAATTGGGGAAAACTAATGAGTATATTGCAGAAAATAGGAAAACCTGTACATGTCTCAGACTGCTCAGGTGCGAGTGGGGAACGGGGAGTCCGAATGGGCAGAGATAGAAAGAGGTGTAAGGCAGGGTTGCCCATTATCACCGTTGCTGTTCAACCTGTATGAAGAGGAAATGATTAAAGAAGCATGGGAAGAACTGGAAGTAGGAATGAAAGTGGGCGGGGAATCCGTAAAATCAGTTAGGTTCGATAAAGACCATGCTTTAGTTTGTCAGTCAGCCAGGGGTTGTAAGCATTGCTGAGTGAATTGGAAACTCAGTGCGACAGGTATCGGATGAAAATCAATATTAATAAAACCAAGGTTATGCGATTTTCTAGAAAGAAAAAGGCTAAGCTAAACATTAAAATAGGAGGGCAAAAACTAGAGCAGGTAGAACAGCTTGCGTATCTCGGAAGCATTTTGGACCAACACGGTCAAAGTAGTAGGGACGTAAGGAGAAGAATTGCGCTAGGCAAAGAGGCTTTCACAAGGAGGAGGGAGTTGATGAGAGGGACGTTGAGTAAGGATATTAAGAAAAGACTTGTAAAAACTTTGATATGGAGCGTAGCTATGTACGGCGCGGAAACGTGGTCATGGAAGCAGGATGATAGACGTAGACTGGAGGCTTTTGAAATGTGGGTTTGGAGAAGAATGGAGAAGGTGAAATGGACCGGAAGGAAAACAAATGAGGAAGTACTTGGTATGGTGGGCGAAGAGAGGGGTTTGTTGGGAGAAATCCTATGGAGGCAGGAAAAGTGGATGAAGGGAGTTTTTACCGGCAGTGGGATGTTGAACAGTGTAATAGAGGGGAGAATGTTAGGCAAACGAGGAAAGGGAAGGAACAGGATAGGGATGTTGGACGGGATGAAGGGAGGAAGAAAGTACTCTGAGATGAAGAGGGACCTAATGTAGAGTAGAATACTGGATTTTGTGTTTTGTCAGGAGTCACATAATATTTATTTAGTAGCTGTGTCCATCCAAAAACCTACCTTAACCGGTAGATTACCTAATAATAATAATTATATATAAATATATATATATATATATATATATATGTAATATATATATATATATATATATATATATATATATATATATATATATATATATATAAGTGTCACTATTTTATACTGCTCGTGTGAGTGTTTCTGTATAGTCGATATATATATATATATATATATATATATATATATATATATATATATATATATATATATATATTCCTCTTCCTCACTCACCACTTTCACCTCCTTCCTTAAATACCAAATTAGTAACTTAGTTCTCTCTGCTTGCATATGTGCTCTCCTGCTATCTTGTAGCTCTTCTTGACATTTATTTTGTAATTTTTTACTATTGCTTATTGCTCCAATCCTTCCTTTTTCTTAATGTATATTTTATGGATTTCCTGGCAGACAATGTAAAAGCGTTTGTGCCGTTTTTGGCTGCCTTTTTTTAAATAAGTAAGACATTTGGCCTCGAATTAACGCACGAAAGAAGTTGATGAAAAATAAAATAAGTGAACCTGAAACTTCCAGTGTTTTTAAAAGATATGGGAAAAATCGATCATGCTTGATTTGGGTCCGGGTGAGGAGACGCTTGAGAGACTCATAGGTTCGATGTACAACAGATGCTCATCCTTTCTTTATTTGAGACTCTTAGACTGAATAGAAGAACGTGCCGAGCATAAATTCGTGAAAATTTTTATTTCTATTAAAATAAAATGAAATAAGCAAGACAACAAATAAAATAAGTAGACCTGCAATTATTCTTGTATTACAATGGTCATAGGCAACGCTTTCAAAGCCCAACCATACATTTAAATTTTCAGAGGCATAATGGAAAGTTAAAACAAAAATAATTGTATCTTAAATTGATGTTTATTAAAATACTAGGATATGATTAGAATGGCGAGATTGCTAAAAGACCAATCCTTGTTAATCCTTAGGAATGCAAGGCTGCTTGCAAATTCATCCTGGGATTAGTTTGTAAACAAACCCACAAGTTACATGTCGTCACATGTCGTCACGTGTTTTTTCTTTTTAATTTATATTTTTCTTTTTTCTCTTTTTTCCTTTATATCTTCTTATGCTGACATCTTCTATCGCGCTCTTCCACCAATTTTTTCACAATATTTTCTCATAAGTACTCCCTTAGCTCTCTACTTAAGTATCTATCTTCTCTGGTTCCTTGCCATACGTTCCTGTAAATTAGCGCACCAAAAATATACGAGGCATATTGATAAAGTAAGGTCTCATATTTTTTTTCAGGAAAAATCAAATTTATTCTCAACTTTGCGTACATAATTGGAAAGGTTGAGCATTTAGCCAGTTTTCTTCATAGTCGCCTTGACGATCAGTCACTTTTTGCATACTTGTAATCACCTTTTTAATACCGGCGTCGTACCTTTCTCCCGCCACGTTGCGAAGCCAACTGACGACTGCTTCTCCGATATAAATTCATCGCCAGTGGAAGTGTACGGTGAGAAGTGTATGGACATTCAAAATGTGCGGAAGTGGTGCAGGGAGTTTTTCAATGGCTGGGAAAACGTCCACGATGAGCAGCGGTCGGGGCGGCCGAGTTTGCCGGAATCAACAGTGGCTCTAATTGACGAGATGGTGCGCAATAACCTGAGAATTACCCTTAATGAGATAAGGGAAGGTCTTAATGAAGAGTGTGGCTACTTCTCCGTGCAGAATATTGTGTCGGAGGTCCTCGGTTACAACAAGGTGTCTCACCAAAGGAGTGTGTTTGCATCGTGACAATGCACGTCCACACCAACATGTACGTGTCACATCAAACGACCACCCTACTTAATGAATTCGGCTGGGATATCATCGACCACCCTCCTTACAGCCCGGACGTTGCCCCCAGCGACTACCACTTATTTTCCGCTCTCAAACAACACCTTGGCGAATAGAAATTCAAGTCAGACGAGGAAGTGCAAGAAGCAGTCGTCAGTTGGCTTCGTGACGAGGCGGTAGAAAGGTAGGACGCCGGTATTAAAAAGCTGATTAAAAGGATGCAAAAAGCGACTGATCGTCAAGGCGACTATGTAGAAAAATAGCTAAATGCTCAGCCTTTCCTGCGTTGTATGCAATGTTGAGAATAAATTGGATTTTTTATGAGAAAAAAATAGGAGACTTTACTTTTCGAATCACCCTCGTATATCATATAAGTTTACCTAGAATATCTAGTTCAATATGTCACTAATGCTTATCTCTTATGAGGTAGCTGTCTTCGACTGCGCAATTCTTCCTCACTTACTATCTACCTCTTGCATCATCCGTCCTCGGTAAACCTGCTGCCTAAGTAGCAAATTCGACCACTTTTTCGAATACCTTTCACTCAAAACGCATACACAGTACTTACTAAGGTTTCAAGTCCTGACAAATTTTGAAAATGAGCAACTTATTAGTGGGATGAAATGAAAGCAAATCACTGCGGAGGCACTATGATCCATGGAAACCTTTCCTTATTTGAGTAGCTTAACCTAATCCTCATTACCCTATTCCATTCTGTCCATTACCGCACTTATCCATCCTTAGTCCTGCTGACCCGCACCAACCCGTGAAATGTCTCCAGGTCCTGGCAATGCCTTCACGGGAGTTCCTTTGGCTGCTAGGGTTTCCCCACCGACGAACCCTAATTGGCCAAATGGAAAGTGGTGACTGGAAAAAACACGTTGCGATTTTTCTTCCGCCACTACAAACAATCCAAACGCTTGGTCCACTTCCACCTCCTATCCCCTGTAATGTCTTTCCACCTCCTCCCGAACTAACTCCTCCTCTCCCACCCCACACCCAACGATACCCACTCCTCCCCCTTGGCCACGTCCGACGGTTACCGACGATAAGAAGGCGAGGTTTGTGATAGAACAATATTTTGCGTTCCCATAATCTAATCTGCGGAGTGAGCCGTGGATCCCTTATCAATCAAACACTTGAGTGCTCGTGTTGGGGGTGAGGGAGTGGGTACGATGGGGGCGGAGAGAGGAGGAGGGACGCGAAATGTGAGGGATTCGGGTGACAGGGTGACTGGCTCCATCGTGGTGACACCCAATCGCAACCCCACCCAACCTGGATGTGAGCCACCGTCCCCGGCCGACTGTGACCCGAGCAGGGATTCTTGCATTAACTTCACCCTTTCCTTCCCTTCGAATCCTATTTCGCGAGTTTCTTCGTTCAATCTTTATTCTACGCCGTGACACTAGGAACAAATGCCTCGATCCGCCCAGTGAGGTTGAGCCGAATCGGAACCCACCGTCTTCGGCTCGAAGGCCCGTTTGATAGTAAAAGTGTGGATGCTAACTCGTACTAAGCTCGAAGGCAGAAATAACAAACCTTTGAGCGCACTGGGAGCCAGTTCTTCTCTCTTTTACCAGAGAGTTCTGGCAGGCAGTAAATCACAATGCTTCGTTTTAGCTGAGTGTGTCCAAATTTGTCGCCTGGTTTTGACCTGGGGGATTCTCTGTCCGTGACTTGACGTTCCGCAATGGGCTATCACGCCATCGGAGAGCCTTAGTACTACGATTAAAAAGAATTGGCCTAACAAGGATCCAAACCAACAGACTTGGAACTGTCATGATTGAGGCTATCCCATTGACCTACTCCGCCGATATTATATCTGCTGCGATATTTTGAGAAAGGCCAAGTACCAAGTTCAAAGGTAGAGCGTTTGAGCAGCAAATGGCATGTCCCAGAATACAGTTCAGCTCTTACCGAATATTTTTTTTTCGATGTACTATTCAACCAGTCTCGCGGATTAGGGAACAAGGACTAGGTAGGGAATTTGGACGATGACCTTAGGGTTACCAAATCGGTCGCGGATGAAACCCTGGGTGTACACGCCCAGGGTTTCAGCAAAAGACTCGACAAAAGAAACTGACCGCTATGACCTAGTGCGAAAGAGTCGATTAATCCAGTCATCCATCCCGGGTTAACTTGATGGGTGGGGCGGTAGAGGTGGCGTATTTCGGGTGGGACTTTGACAAGTGAAACGGAAAGCTTTCGTGGACCCATGTAGGCACTAGGAATCATGGACACTTTACCCTTCATTCACCCCCGTCATTCCTCGGGTCGCGTCACACTTGGCCATGATAACAAAAAACTGGCAGTAAATATTGACTGAGGATCGAATTTCAAGCGTGATGGAATGTTTCCCTGCTTCTTCCAGGTACCGGAGTGGAAAATATGATTTTATAACATTTTTTTATCGAATTTCCCGGCAATCATATTTGCAGTTTTGACTGTGGTGCGATACTCAAAAGCCCAAAAGTAAGGGAAGTTTTACTAAGTTTAAATAGTAGGAAATGTTAAGGTTAAGAGACTCGTAAATTAATGACGATGGAATCTAAATATTCATGTCTTAATAACCTCCAGGGAAGATGATCGGCAGTTCATTGTTCAAAGTTACCTTTGATGAGAACCACACGGCGTTCGAGTGATCTTCGTGCGTCATCCCAACCAGCCAAGGGCGCAAGCATGGCCGGAATATCCGAAGTCAGTTAGAGCCTACAGTCATTGAAGACCGACTTTGGGGGTGGGAAGTTAATTCGTTTTCTCCTTGCCTAAACTCAATTCATATTGACGCTGAATTCGTATTTGACGGCTGAAACAATACCACATCTCGGAATAGCTCAGAGAGCGAATAAAAAAATGACTTTCTTTAAATACACATATCTGCATCAACATTAATACCCCGCCATTCACCAAAAATATGTGTGGTAGGAGGTGCAAGCACCAAGTGGGATAGATAAGGGATAAGGGAGAGGATGGGTGTTTAAAGGGTTAGGAAAAGGGAAAAAAACATTCAATTAAAAAAGCAACGTGCAAATCAATATACATGCTGCACGTATATTGAATAGATATAAATTTATAAATGATATTTATTTTGTGAATTCAGAACTCAACCGGTCAATTTCTACGCTGCAACAAGGGAGGAAAATTATCTCTCCATAAATTGACATTTACAAATGAAAATGGGATGGCGATGGGTTCATCAGCGCTCAAATTGCTTCGTGGTTGATTTATCAAAAGTTAATATTTGCCATATCATCCACAGACTCTTTTCCTCTCGTATTAATATGCAAGCTTTCTTTTGTTCATCCTCCTTCATATCCAACAGGCGTACATGACAAGAGTACCTATGGAAAGGTTCGGAGGAGGAAGAGAGGGCACGAAAATCCGACGTTTGTATCGTCTGCCAAGCAGGTCTCTTCAGAGAAGGAATGATGCATTGTGTTCTTCATATTAGTAAGCTAGACACAAAAGAGAAGGGATGATCCCATGAGGAAGACCAAGGGACATGCACTTAGGACGAATTAAGAAGGATGTAAAACAGAAAGCGATCAGGGGCTGAGGGAGATAAAACTGAACAGAGAAGAATGGAGGCCTACTGCAAACGGATCTTAAGATTGAAATACCGATGATGATGATACTATTAAGTACGACTGGAGTATCACTGCTGAGGGAGGAAACTCCAAGTCTAACGCAGGTCATTGCTTTTCGAAAACAAGAGAATTATTTGTCATTAACATTTATATTTTAATATTATCTTCATAGTACGAAAAGTGGGTCACTCAAAGGAAGACACTCCATGTAAACCATGTGTAAGCGATTGGCTGAAAGTTGCGCGGGTCACTATTTTCACTAACCCAATCGAGGATTAGGGTGCATTTTTCAATTTATTTTAATCTATAGTCCCGCAAGTACAATTGATGGATCTCCGCCATGGGAATAAATCCCCCTTTTACCTTAAGTACGTGTATGTGAGTGATAGGCACTCCCGCGGGTCAATGGGTTACGCGAACCCAAGCGAGGCTGTGGATTGGTTCATTCTGTTTCTTTAATTTAGTTCTTCGTTAGTAAATTTGATGGGTTGTTGATGCGGGGAGATATAGTATTCTCCGTTTTCTCTGGCGTGAGTGAGTGGTTGGATCCTTCTGTAGACGAGAGTGTGATTGTAACTTCGTGGTTAATTTCATATTTTTTTATTTTTCTTTCTTAAAAATTAGTTCCTATCCTTCCACCTCCATTGTCTCTAAAGGTTACGGCCTGATAGTCATTCCATTTCAGGAGTTGATCGAAATAATTAATTGTTCCTCATATCGTAAAAATATGTTTTATTAATAATATCGACTACAGGAGCGTGCCTTCCTTTTTGTAATTCGCTCCATATTAGTAATCCCAAAAGTTCCTCACATTGGTATCATTTTCATTTTGAACGATTTTTTTCAATTTCCCTCTTGGTTGTGGTTGCCGTTATTGCATCAGGAAATTAGATTTGATATGAAAAAGGATTATATTTAACGCAAAAATAATAATATGTCTAACTTTCCTAACATGCAAAAAGATTTAAGACTATCTTTTTATGTAAATTCTTAAATGGTTAACTGGTTTCAAAGATGTAAATAAAAATAGTAGTTTTATTATAAGAAATTATAGTCTGCGAACAATTTCATTTTGATGAATCAGAATTAAAACTTTTCTCTCCTATAGTAAAAGACATTATTTTGCTGACTCTATGGTATTAGAAAAATTTTGAAGTGACAGCCATTGGCTTATATCTAAGAGAGCATCTTACCTTGAAGGCTGGCATGTAATAGATTCAAAATTAGCTTTTCATTATTTGCGATCATCAGTGTACGATTTATATCACCATCATTAATCTGAAGTCTTGCTCATGAGTAAAGGAATAGCTCAGGAACTTCCTACATTGCATGAAATTATTTCCTTCAATCTCTTTTCTTTTTCCATTGTATTATTTTTGACATACGTCTCCTTTGGTTTTCCATAATGTCCGGATACCCAGAATATTTCACATCCTGAGCGTAGTAGGACGCGTTCAGATACAACACCTGGATTCGAACTCGGGACTCTTCGGGCAGTGGATCAAAACTTTACCCACTATTCTAATGCTGTAATTGCTGCATGTATGTACATGATAAATATGAATATACTATCTTGGAAAAGAAACGAGGCAGTAGCCAATGCCTTCAACCTAATTCAACACTACGGGAAACAAAAAAAATCATTTGACTTTTTTATTTTTATTTTATTGCGCTTCCGGATTTTCTAAATTTTCTATAAAACATCCTCGTCACTTAAAAAATTCTAATCGATTATTAAAATTTGATTTTCGGTGACATAAGCTAATCCTAATTCCCTTGTGCTTCGTGGCAGTGGGTATAAGAAGAAAAAAGATGTGAGATCATATTATTGCCTTCATATTAACAACTAGAAGAATTTTAATAGTTCAAAAAGTTTTAACTTGAGTTGCTACTCCTACACTATTTCCCAGCTCTATTCTATGTATTCTAGAAATCTCCAAATCTCTCTACGCTAATCCACATCCTTCCTCTTCATGCTCTCTGCCATTGTAGTACAATTTTAACGTAGTGGTTTTGGATTTCCTGATGGTGGCTAAGAAAGCCGAGGCGCACTACGATGATGTTCGAATTATCGAGTGGTAAACTGCCGATTTCATTCATGATCCACTTTGGAGTGTTTTCACCACGTAATACCGGTAGCAGCAATCTTCAATTTTCATAAGTTACACTTAGCACACTGTAAACACGTGTATCTAAACAATGAAGCATGTTTCTCAACTGATTGGCAATAGTATTGCAAAAATAAGAAGACGATAATGGCAAAATAACCGATATCAATGAATTACATGTCCATTTATCTAATGATCGTAGATAAATTTCAGACTTCTGACCGTAATTAATCGGCAGAAATAGAATGTTTCCTCACTAGTAACAGGTATATACATTTTTTTCTCAAGCTTCGACCATTTAGTTCTTGTTTGAATTAAGGGGTAAATGCTGACAGTGAAGGAAGAGGCATCACTGCGGGAGAGTTGATAGGGAACGATGGGAGCAGTAGATAAAATACTACAGGAAATATATAAGTATAAAAACAAATGAGGAAGTACTTGGTATAGTGGGCGAAGAGAGGGGTTTGTTGGGAGAAATCTTGTGGAGGCAGGAAAAGTGGATGAAGGGGGTGTTGACCGGCAGTGGGATGTTGAAGACTGTAATAGAGGGGAGAATGTTAGGCAAACGAGGGTAGGGAAGGAACAGGATAGGGATGTTGGACGGGATGAAGGGAGGAAGAAAGTACTCAGAGATGAAGAGGGACCTAATGTAGAGTAGAATACTGGATTTTTTATTTTGTTAGGAATCGTAAAATATTTATTTAGTACAGCTGTGTCCATCCAAAAACCTACCTTAACCTGTAGATTACCTAATAATAAATAAATAAATATATATATATATACACACACACACATTCAAACCCCAAATACCGCCATACGGCGAACAAATATACATTCACATGGAAATAGATATAAGGAAAACGGATAGGAAGACATAAATAAATAGATATATAATTATTATTAGAGGAAATAGAAATACAGGGTCAGCCCCAAAAAAATGTGTGAAAATATACACGTGTATGTGTAAATGAGTATATATATACACAAGTTTTGTATAAAAAGTATGGGTAGTAATTTTTTTCCTCACGTGTGCGTGAAGTTCTGAATTCAGACCGTCGGTTAAGTGTGCGCATGATAGCAGACCGTATTGGAGTTGGTAAGATGACAGAGTACACCATTATTACTGAAAATTTGGCAATGCAAAAGATCTGCGCTAATCCGGTACCGAAGGTCTTGACTGACGACCAAGAGCAGAGTCGAGTGTCTGCTTGCGAATACCTTCTGCAACGGCATCGTGACGATTCCCCAAACCCTTTGCAGTCCCGACTTGGCACCGTCAGACTATTTCCTATTCCCAAAAGGGAAATCCTTCCTCAAAGGACACTGCCATGGGACCCTAAGTTAAAGAAGCTTGCACTCGTATCCTTAAAGACCTTCCGTAACCTGCCTACCAGGGAGGCTTCGTGTGGTGGAAAACCCGTTGGCAAAATGTGTCAATACTTAGAGAATGTGCTTTGAAGAATTATGAGGCACTATAGCAATATCTGAAATGATTCTATTGTTCCGAAACTTTTGTGATACACTTTTCACAAACCCTGTATTCATTGTGTATGTTTTTCCAGTTCACCCTATCAAATGCCTTTTCGATTTCTACGATACAGACAAATGCGTTCTGAATGTATTATATATTCCTCTCTATTAGTGATCTCATTACTGCAATGGCATCGCGCGTGTCTCTCCCCTTCCCAAATCCAAACTGACCATCCCCTAAGTAATCATTTGCACTGCTCTCCATCCTTTTGTTAATAATTCTGAGAACCACTTTAGCTGCGTGCGAAGTTAAACGTATTTTTCTGTAGTCCTCACATAATATAGCCTTTACCATTTTGGAATATGGACTGACACTGATCTCAAAAAGTCTTTCGGCCAGATTCCTTCCTCATGGATGTTACGACTTAATCCATAAAGACTCTCCTTCCCATATTTAACTAAACCTTTTAGTAGTTCCGCAGGAATGTTGTTTACCCCAATGGCCTTATGTGGAGAAGTACTAATTTTAATAAAAATTGCTGTAAAAGAACTATATAACTGGATATAGCGCTCCATAAATGTCTAATGTTTCTTGTATTAACAATCTCCGACTCTTCTTCATAGCTGCCCCTTCATAGCACTACGTTGTCCGACAGCAGAAGGCACAAACTGACAAAGGAACAACATTGGGCCACCAAGCTCCTAGTCGAGGGCCGAACTTTGGGTTTACTCAAGATTACTTAACACAGACATCCATATATGTCTACTTTGAAAGCTATGAGCTTAGAGGCAAATGATACTCTCTTAAAAGCGCGTATTATCTCTATCTCGTTAGTAGGATCAATAATTATTCACTTATAATCAGATTAGACCAGAAAAACAAATTTCTTAGGAGCAGAAGATCAGTAACTACGGACTAAAATATATATTCATCGAATTTAGATAACTTTTGGCTAATAATTGTCAAGCCCCAGCTTTTAAGTTTACCCGCTAATAAAAACCGCACATTCTAACTATTGAGTTCTACTTTTGCACTGGATTATCATGGTGTCAAATGTAAGTAAGGCTCTGGGCATAAATAACTTCACACAGTTAGTGGAAAAAGGGGTCATCGACCGAGTTTGATAATATGTGACAATCGAAGAAGGGGGAAGTCGAGGCGTGACGTCACTTCCTTCACACGTCGGCCTGGACAACATATTTTTCCTTTAGAGTTGAAAATGGAATGGGATCCCTCAGCCAGTATCAGCCAGGTCTTGTTGCCTAATATAAGTGAAGATAGTTCCCTGGAAATCAACAATTTCGGAAGATGGGGTGTAGTCTTCGGGGGATGATATTTGATGCCCTAGAGAGTTCTGGATGTCTCGTACGCTACAAAATCTTCAAAATTTCTGTATATATTCTAACTACGTATTTAAGTGGTCCACGGAGCTATAAAGGAAAACTGGTACACTCCTTTGCTCTATTCAAATTTGATCAGTCTATTCGTTCTAATTTCCCTGATTTTTAGATCACTAAATGTTACTCATTCGAGTGCTCCGAGCCCATATGGAGTAGCCTCCGGTCCATCCTTACATAAAACTTCCTTCCTCCACCTACGAGGTTGCAACAATAGCTGACAGTGTTGCGAATGACCAGCGCTTATGTATCGGAGAATAAACTTCTAATGCTTTCCAAAAGATGGGCGCTGATGACATGGGCCAATGCGGTCGAATCCCAGCAATCTCCATACGATTACTATTGTGCCCCTGTCCTCGAACAGCTACTTTAGACTCTGAAAAAACACGAAAGCTGCTCTATGCACAGCATTGCCTTTCGCTACTAGCCTTTAGATGCACCGGGAAAACGTTATCAGAAAAACGAAGCAGTTAAACTCGAAGTGCCATGCGCCAGTTGTAGCTTGACAGATGGTACTCCCATAACGATGAAATAACGATGAAAAACGAAAAGACGTTGAATTGATCTCCAAAATGGAAGTTGGCACTACTCCGAGGAACACGGACTCAGCAAAGGAGGTACTATGGCAATTTATTACTTGCTGCTCTCAATAATAATGGCATGGGCGGGTGCTGACGAAAACATTCCCTAAGATATTCGTAGGCAAGAACAGTTTACCTATCTCGGGAGTATTCTGGGCCAAAACCGCAAAGCATTAGGGACATAAGGAACAGAATTGTGTTAGGCAAAGAAGTTTTCAGAAGGAAGGGGGAAATGATGGTATGGATGTTGAGTAAAGGCTCGCCAAAACTTTGACATGGAACATGGTTTTGTACGGCGCGGAAAACGGTAATTGAAGCAGGATGAGAGACATAGATTGGAGGCTTTTGATATGTGGGTGCGGAGAAGGATGGAACAGGTAATGTGGATAGAAAGGAAAAAAAATGAGGAAGTGGTGGGAATGGGAGATGATTGCTGGGAGAAATCATCAGGAGACAGAAAAAATGGACGCAGAGCATATTGATTGGCAGTGGCATGTTGAAGACTGTGACAGAGGGGAGAATGTTAGGCAAACGAGGAAGGGGTAGGGCTAGGAAACGTATGTTGGACGGAATAAAGGGAAGAAGGAAGTGTTCGGAATTGAAGAGGGGTTTTTTCAATGTTGGATGCCAGTTTATGTTCAGTTAAGAGAGACAAGGGAATTGTCGCTGCACCGTTTGCCAGCTTGTGTTTGCCACCTTACCATAACCGGTAGATTACCAATAATTTTATATCATATACATCATAGAGGAAATAAAAAGATATGAGATCTAACTAATAATTTTTAATAACCTGAACGACCTGAAGATGACATAAAGTGTTGAAAGAATAGCTCGTATCAATGAAAATCATTAAGAAAATCATTTGACAATGTTTTTTTCATTTCTTCCGTGCTGGAAACCTTCGGGATGGAAGAGTTTAGTTCGCATTCTCAATATAATTTTACCTAAAAATTTATCCAGAGCGTTCAGCACTCTATGTTATACATTTAGCAGTGAGAATTGGTCTTTATAATTTATTTATTTTTTCTATCTCACTCCTTGAAGGCTGTCGTAATCTATTGGAGTGTGTTTTATCAAAGATTGTGAGCGGTAAGGCTTACCAGTGTACGGAAGTTTTCGACTATACCTCCCAGCATTATCAGTTCCGCCTTTCCTTCGACCAAAGCTGCAATTTTTTTCAGTTTTCAAAAAATCATACAGAAAACATACATTTTTCGGCAAAAAGACTTCTGAATTCATCTAGTTGCTACATTTGTCCGATTGACGCGATAGCAAATTTTAGGAAACTATCTTATTGCCTTCGGAAGGTACACATATCAAGGGTGATAATGAGTAACCCTGCCTCATTCCTTTTTATTTTAGCTTCTTCCCTGCTTTTTCCGTACCTAAATCTATGCTGCATGCCTCAAACTCCTGTCGTGGTAGTACATTCCAATTTTTTTCAGGGTGCGTAGATTCTAACTCCAGTCCACACTGCCAAAATCTCTCTCCAGATAAGCAAATGAATTTAGAGGTCGGTTGATATCCCTGCATTACCATCTCCACAATGAGTTTACAGGAAGAGATTCTTTGGTTCCTCTACGTCTTTCAACTCCGAACCGGTCTTCCCCTAGTTACGTACTTTTCCGCTTTCTTCTCCATTATTCGGCAGATTATTCTTGTAATATCCTTTAAATATTACAAGAATACAGACGGGTCCGTATGGACCGGTCGTCCTGTCGATTGCTCTAAATCTTTGGAGATAAGATTTGATAGAAATTATTAATTTGTAAAATTAGTCTTTCGGGAACAGCACAAAAAATATTCGTATAAAAAACGATCATTCCTCTGCCTTTGCGCATCTTCAGGGCGTCTCTCTGTGCATCTATTTTATCATTTACCCTTGGATGCTATAGCCCAAAATGTTTTGACTACTGAAAACCTTGTGTAATAGCATTTTTCAGAAATGAGAAAACGTGTATCCATCTTATTTCGTCCAATGTCTTGTAATCCATTTGGATAACAGTTATTTTTGTTGCCTCCAAAAGCCAAGTCTTCGTTTATCGCTATCTAACTCCGATCTTAGTTACAATTCCATTTATTTTTATAGTGCCCATTGGAAATCCATACTCGCCGTATTAGTTTGATTCAATCTGCCATCAAATCTTCATCATTTTCTTCGCATTTGGAGGTGTGTTAGGTCACCACCCGTACAAAAGAATAAAACCACGTACAACACCAACAAATACATGCAAACCTACACCCACAGAGGCGTAAATATTCATGCGAAAACGTTTTCATAACACTCATCCAAATACATATACTATCAACTAACATGCACATGCACCTACGAATGTAGTAAACATTTATTTAATAACGTTCAAATTAGAATTGAACAGTAAGAAGGAGAAATTCTACTATCACATGGACATGCTCGTGGTTGTTTTTCTGACTACAGTTTCGCTGTTGAACAAGACGCTCGTTGAAACACGGGCGAAACTGTTGTCAGAAAAACAACCTACGTGGTGACATCCCGAGAATGGAGAGTCTTTCATCTGAACGCCGCGAAAATCTACGATCCCACAGGTAGGGAATGTTACACACTTCAGCAGGCAGGCAGCAAGAGAGCCCCACCCCAGAGAGAGAGACGAGGGATGGAAGGAGAAACTTAAAAACAAACAAAGCAGGGCAAGCAATACTGTAACGAGCACTAGATTCTTTAATGAGAGTCCCATGCGGTCATGCGGGAGGGGTTTTGACATCAAAACACACGAGCGTGCATTACATAAGGCGAGTATACAAAACATTTTGGCATTAAAATGTTTCAAATCTCATGAAATAATCTGAAATCGAAATCTGGCAATAACTGTTATCAGTCCAAAATAGCAAATTAGTTACTCCGAGTATGGTCAAAGGATTAGGACAATGCTTTACAAAAATTTGGAATGATCAAATATCTGAAGATGAGCAATCGGATAATCCAAGGAATTAATTGCCGGTACCTGGATAACTATAAATATGGATTTAATGCAGAGCCAGTTTTGATACACGGTGTTATCTTTAGGATACTCAATACCGAACGAACCACTTAAAGCTTTGATAACTAGCACTAGTGGATGATATCTCCACTGGTACCGGTGGCCAGTTAACATAAATACTCGTATGATCAGTGGACCAGCAACGTTTATTTTCGCATTTATTATACCGAACTTTTGAGGTAACAAATTCCTCTCATGAATTCATGGAAATCAGTAGTAACTGCGCTGTATAGCTATGAACGATGTGATTTGAGCTCATGGCCTTATCTTAACCGGAAACTGGGCGACGTAGTAGGGTAGCCATGGGCCACGGGTAGCCATACTAGACCATAGGAAACGGGTCAGGTCGATGTTAATTACGGCTCACGAAAGAGTAAAAAATTTTCGGACCGTTTTGAGGAAAAATGTTGTGACAACAAATGAAATGTATTGCAATCATATTGAGGAAAGTAAAATAAATTCAGTTGCATATATTGCTCTGGGCTCCCCCAGCCAGCATCTCCCAAGCTATGAGATTTTTCGGACATCAGATCTTCCTGGGAAACCACGGTCAGCACTGGTAAAGGAACTGGTCCCCCTACCTTATGTGTGAATTTGGCACGTCGTATAGTCGTACAAGGTAACCTCCTCTCTCATCTATCAAACCAAGATTTGGGTTAAATTCTGTGATAACATTGGGAAAATAATAAATTGTACAATGAAATCCAGAGAAACCAAGTGACTCATATAGCGAGAGGAATCTCGGCTATGAATCTCGGCAAGTATATTACAGTGCACCGACATAAGCTGACATTTATTGTTCCGTTTAATTCCTTATTTTTTCGAAAATGTTCGAATTTCGACGCAGCCAGCCAACCTGCTGGGGACCTAAACATTTGAAGTAGGCACGCCTTACCGGCATTTCTTCTAATGCTTGAATGGCAATGCAAGATATCATAATGTATTGCCAACTAAATCGAAGCGTAATAACTTTCTACTATTGGGCTTTAGAAGTCATGGGTCGACATAATATTAATTAAAAAATGTTCATTAAAACCAATCAACCTGAAGGTTGGATTGACAGGTTCAACCTAGCCCAACGACGTGTAAGTTGCCATCAGGGTGGTCGGCAGTACCTTTAATTCCCCCGTACAACTGCAGTTTCCCAGCAAGACCAGCTATCGATAAAAGCACACAGACAGGGTCAGACAATACTTGATCTGTCCAATAAATACGCGAACTGGTGCAATATGGCGGGCATGACGCGGACTATATCCCCACCCACTAGCGGCGCTAGTTGCCTGAGACCCAATAAGCTGCCTGTACTTGGCGGATCGTCGAGCGGTGCCAGTTATATTAGTTTCTGTTGTCCTTGTTTTTACTGTTTGTCAAAAATGGAAATTGACGAAATCACGGAGCAAGGTATAAACATCAAGTTTTTTGGTGAAGTGCGGTAAAAGTTATCAAGAAATTACTGAAATGTTGATAGATGTTTACGGTGATAATGCTCTGAAGAAAACATCCGTATCCGAGTGGATTTAGCATTTTAAAGATCGCCGACAAGATGCCACAGATGATGCAAGGCCGGGACAACCTTCAACCACCTGAGTTGACGACAACATTGATCGTGTGCGGCCCTTTGTCCTTACCAATCGTCGAAAAACTGTCCGAATGATAGCTGATGAACTGAATTTAGGAGAATCAACAGTGCACACTATTTTAACCGAACATAATGGATGGATCTTTCACCATGACGATGCACCTGCACATTCAGCATTGATTGTTCGCTAGTTTCTGGCAAAAATTCAATCACCATCCTTGATCATCCTCCTCATGCGCCAGATCTCACCCCTGTGCCTTTTTTCTATTCCCAAAATACAAAAATGTGATGAGGGAACATCACTGGGAAGATGTGGACGCAATAAAGCAAAAAACGAAAAGAAAACTAAAAACCCTAACTGTTGAGGACTTCCAAGGGTGCTTTAAAAAGAGGAAAAGAAGATGAAATAAGTACATAGCAACTAATGGAGAGTACATTGAAGGGGACAAAATCGAAGTAGACTAAATTTGGAAAAATAAAGTTTTCAATTGCCTAAGTTCGCGTATATATTGGACAGAGTAGTCTTTTAGATTTCAATCGGGGTTCACTCAGCAACCGAATGATCTAAGTGATCATGCCAATCAGTTGTCTATTTTTTAATTTGCAAGTGGTTATCTACCGGTGGGAGGTCAGATTTTGATGGATCCGGAGAATTATACACACTATCGCGATCACTCGGAAGGTTGAATGAATGCATTTATAAGACACATCTAAAATTATATCAAACGCCATAGGAACTTGAATTGCAATACATGTTTTTTTCAACTCCTCGTTCGTCCCACCTCGCTTCATCCAGTCCAAAATACCTAATTCTTTTCTTCCTCTGCCTACCTCGCCTTCCCCTACCATTAATATCGCACCTCTATCACAGTCTTCAACATCACATTGTACATTGATTAAAAGTGAAATGAGAAAGTTGCTTTCAACTGGAGGATGTAGACCCATTCGACTCTCGCCCCATGGCTGCGCCAATACACCCCAACCGCCCTCTTCCCAGTCCTCCCCTGCTTATCACTCTGTTCCCGCCCCTCCCCACCTTCCGTATCTCTCCACCACCTCTCCCGATTCATCGCCTCAGCCCATCGATATCCGACCATGGGGTAGTGTTGACAGAAGATAAGATGACACGCACATTAAGTAACGTCTATATTTCCCCGAATATCGCACATCTTTTTGTCGCAGGTTAAAAAAATCTAGTTTCTACGTGTTCGGACCACCTTGCGATTTCACGCCTCCCACACGGCGTCCTTTGCTCGTTGAAATTTTGGGTGCCTTGTCGCGTTCCTCATTCGCACGTCGAGACGGTCCCCCTTCCGTCCCCACCTTCAACCCACAAAACCAATGGGTCTCGAAAAGGGGAACGTCTGGTAGGGTTAAGTTTTTTCCAACTGGAGTCTCTCTTCGGATAAATACTTTTGTGTTTGATTTCTGTAGAAAAGTTTCCACATTCAGCGAGTATCAGCAGAAAAAATAAGTTTGAGTAAAGATTGATTGCAAAGTGTCATGAACGATTGGCCAAAATCGGCGAAAACCATAGTCGGGATTGAATGTCAAACTTAAGAAAGAACGTAGGCGGGAGTTATGTTACGCCATGATAGCAAGCAAAAGTTGCGAAACCATGATTAAGATTGCGCAGTCAGCCATATTTGATTGATAGAGTATGCAGTTGATATGCCTAATACATGGCTAAATATGAAAGAATTGAATTTAAACCTTGGCAATTTAACTTCAATACACAGACCGGGCAAATATCAACGAAAGCTGTGTTTTGCATTGCACTGCTGTACATTACATGTCCGTAAATGGTTAATGTTCGGCTCTTGCGAAAAAACCATTTCGCATTATATACCTTTGCGGAACATCGGACGAATTATAGAAGCGAATGATAGGAGAGCAAGAAACTATGAAGGAATAACTCAGGGAAGAAGAAACCATGCAAAGTTGCTACTGTTTAATCTAAGCAATAAAAACCTGTGGCGAGAATGACGCCACCTAAATGTTTTGCTTAAACTAGAGGATGGTAAAGCTCAGTTATTGTGGGACAGTTCAATTCTGAACTTCTAGTTCGATTGGAAACCTAATTAAAATATTCCATATGCACGCGAGTTGAGTATAATCCGTACGGGTCATGGCCAATGTTTCGCTGACTAAATTCACGGAGAGCGCAGCCAAAGAGCACCTTTAATTCTACCCTTTCGACGTCCGAGGATGCAGAGGGCGCGATTATAGGGTTGCAGCCGTGACAGCGACGAGGGGCGGAGTGGAGTAAGGGGGGTTGGGGGGGTGAAGAAGGCACGGCAGATAGGAGGGACGTTATCGCCGACGAGATTGCAAGGGGGAGAAGGGTGCGAGGGGAGGGGAGGTACGGGAGAGACCCTCTGCCGGGAGTCCGAGTACGTACCCAGGCGACACGCAGTCATCGAAATAAGACCCGACGATCGACCGCGAGCTCGTCGACGAGATTTTTCACCGTGTCCGATCGGGTGCCAGAAGTGATAGGGGTCTCCAAACATAGCAAAAAGGGCGTCCTGTTTCAAGTTGGACGTCCTTCCAGAAGGCGAGAGGATCGTCCAGAAGAGCAGAGAGTATCCTGCTCGAATACTTCGATCCGTTCTGGACACACTCGCGGCGTGGATTAAATCAAACCCCTGGGGATCCGCGGGCGGATTCGAGGGAAGCACTTACATCACGCGGAGTCGAAAAGAGATTCGATTCCCGACCGACGGACACCGCCCGAGAATGTTAAAGTGTTCGGTGAGGTGCAAGGGTGCCGGACTCATGTGTGCATGAGGGAACGGATGAATACCGACCGGATCGTGTCAACGGAGATTGCTGGTTAAGTGGGCCTGGGTTCGGCCTCCTTTGAAGCGAGTGCCCGGTTCGGCGGGACCACGGCGAGTCTCCATTTGGTTTCGATCGAAACGCGGTCCGTCGAAGAAACATGTGCAGCGCGTACGACGATCGGATCAGCGGCGTGGGAATGTACGGGGACGCCTCTTCCGGGGTCCCCCTCTTGGGTGGCGGAGGAATGGGAGTCATGGATGTCGATCCGGGGGCCAGCTGGCACATGATCCCTCCCGACTACCAGACGGAGGAGGATTACAGGTGAGCGGACAAGGGGCAGAGGGAGAGAGAAGAGCGGGGAGATAAGACTCCGATCACGAAAATTGTCTGCCAGGTGCCATGGGGAGAAGCGCGACTGCCCGAGGAGAGAGGTAGAATGGAAGTGTTTTTCACTCATCGGCGATCCGCTAACCAACGATGCATGCTCCACAGATTCGGCAACCAACCACCGTAACTTCAATTGCCTTTTTTTCGCATGAAACATGACGGGTATTTCAAAAGTATTTCGATCGAAATGATCTTTTTTTTAATGATCCGTAAAATTATTTTATACGCTCATTTTTAAAAAATTAATATTACAAATTTATTACTACCTAAAACAAAAAAAATTCAACCCTTTATCATTCATGAATTGGCTAGTTAAACCCCATTATATGCCTAGTTTATATCTAAATATAGATGTGCTCGTTAATAATTATATATTGTACCAAAGTTCTCTGGTTCTAAAAGTAGAAAAGACTACTGAACGGAGGCCCCGCATTCGATTCCCGGACACCCTCAACTTTACCAAAGCTATGTGATTTTCCGGGTACGAGACCTTCCTGGGAAACCGCAGGTGGTACTAGGAAATGAATTGTCTCTCCTACCCTGATGTGTGAATTTCATACGCCGTTGGGCTTAGTACTAGGTGAGCTCCACCCTAATCAATCAAACCGATCTTTGGGTTGAAAACTGTGGTTGATGGTTTCATTAAATACGACTTTCTGACCTTGAGAATGAGTCTTCGACACTCCCAAGTTTTTTCTTTGCCACAATTACGGACCGAATCAAGCAGCCGTTTGGTAAAACATAGGAGAGATAGTGAAGAGGTATCAAGGGAATGGAATTGCCTGAATAGAATCTATATCGCTGAGTTTTAAGTACTCATAATTTAGCAAATTTTTGTGATCCAGGAACGAAATCACCATTCATTGACCTAAAAAATGTCATTTCCGCAGAAAATCAAGGCAAATGGATGAGTATGATGGAAAATTAAAATTGATTATATAATATTAATAAGTGATGGCCGATAAATCCATTTGGAATCGAATAGGGCTTGGTGAAACTCGATCTTAAGGAATAGTTTGCTGGTTGATGAATTAATCGTTTTTAAAATAATTATATATTATAATACATTTTTGTATACCCTCATGTAATGAATCGTCCGCGTCACCCCATGAAATCGTGACGCAGAATTTGGGAGTTATTCTGTCGGACCAGAAGAGGGAAAACCACGTCCCACTGGCGGCATACGACCCAAGACGATTTGAGCGCTCCGAGTTAATCTTTGGAAATGAATTTAAATATATAAGTGGGCAAGGTAATTATCACGATTCGGATCGGATATTTGAATATAGACTGTAAAAATTCCATTTCAAAGTCTTCGAAAGCCAAAATGGCTGCTCTGATGCACGCTTAAAATGTATGCTAACAACCTTTTGATTCGTAAGACCTGATTGGTTTAAGCTGAAAGGTATTGGTATAACAGCTTGCAGATTGGATCATGCATTGAAAAACATTACAGTTGAAACTGGGCCTATAATTGTTACTCGGAAGACCAAAGGTTTGGGTACCGGTCTCGCCAATAATTTTGTTAAGGAAATGTTTATCGAGCGGTAACTTCTTGTATGTATGCGTATTTGTCATACGTGTATATCGTGGTTTTTTGCGGTGCGGGAACATAGACGTTGAAACAAGAAGATAGGTATCAATTGTATAGTCTTGAGATTTAGATGTGGAGGATGAAAAAGGCATAATGGG
Organism: Hetaerina americana; assembly: GCF_022747635.1. Classification (NCBI taxonomy): domain Eukaryota; kingdom Metazoa; phylum Arthropoda; class Insecta; order Odonata; family Calopterygidae; genus Hetaerina; species Hetaerina americana. Next base: position 81,703,882 of record NW_027286763.1, read on the forward strand.
CGGTAGTAGAAAACGAAGAAAGAAATAGTAGATATGGCGGGGGAGGAGAAAGGATTGTGGAAGAAATCCAGAGGAAGCAGAAAGGGTAATTGCAGAGAGCCTTTTGATTTGGTATGGAATTTTGAAGACTGTGATAGAATGGAGGACGTTGGTAAGGGGAAAAGGGAGGAAATTAGGCATATTGGGCAAAATGAAGGGAGGTAGCAGAAAGCACGTGGATTTGAAAAACATCTTAATGTAGAGTGAAAGTCAGGTTGTGTTGTGGTATGGAGGTTGCTGGGTGATGACGAGGGATGACTGTACTTTTAATTGTCCCATACACCAGAGTTCCTCATTTTAATTAAGATGATTTACCCATAGGACCCCCAAAACTGTGCATAAACCGGGGGTCAAAGAATAAGGTGGAGTCATAATTACCTTACCCCGCGAGACGGCGACCTCGTCAGACTTGCATAACTTATCCTGTCGAGACGGCGAAATCGTCAGACACAGTCTCTATGTTTCTGTGACTCCCTCCTTCGTAAACAGAACAGTTTATGTAAGTTGGATGGTAACGAATATCATAATAAGCTTAATAAATAGAGTTCAAAATATTTCTGGTTAAGCTGTGACTACAATATCAATCTGGTTACTCTGTCACTACGACAGTTTTTCCCGCATGAGGCTAAAGAATGTGGCAATTTAGCTATTAGCAAGTAGTTGGTGTGAATCTAAAATCTATATTTAACATGTACACTACTGTGACATAATAACTTTTTTACGTCAAACAAAATGGCGAGTCTTATGGTGCAGAAAAATCTCTTGTGACTGAACTGACGGATTACTGCGGTCACAAAACACTAGAGTAAGTACTTCGACGGCTAGTTGAATATATTAATTTTTCACAAATTGAGTGCATGAGGACTGGAATCAGGCATCCAGTATCATGAGCTAATTATTAGATGTGGGAAGGGCTAATCAATCATCTTGTGAGAATTTGAAGTTATATCATATCACTTCCTTTGCACTAATGTTTAGTGAAAAATCTAAGGTTCTGCCACAATCTATACTTGTAAGCATTTCAACGGATATACCTTGACATTAGGAGGCATGCTCCTAGCAAATGTACCATCTATTACATAGCGTTCCATTTCCTTTGCGAAGGATTACCTCCCAGAAAAATGTATTTAGTCCAAAAACAACATCACGCCAATTACATCGGACAAATAACAAAGAAAAACAAATGATAAAAATAGAAACTGACTGAAAAAAAGTGAGTGAGGGGCCGCGGCGTGGCCGTTCCTTGGAATCCGGTGCATCTGGTAACCCTGTCAACACGCCAGGCTCTGTGAAATGTCTGGATGGGGTCCGGGTGGCCGTCACATTAGGGAAACCCTACCTCGGAAGGGCACGCACCAACTCCGTTCATTGCATAATGGCGTCCACGGTAAATAAGCAACTGTTTGCTCCACTACTTTTCGTGAACGGTGAGTGTATGAAGTACTGAACTTTCTTGCCCAAGACATCGAGGTTGCCATCGAAGTTTTATGGTTTCCAGCATATTATTCGAGTCCACCTGATCATACACATGATTTATTTTGATTGTTACGAATATTTTATCAATAACCTTCGTGTTCTTAGCAGGTAAAAGAAAACACTGCCGAGGCTGTGGTTCTAAAAAGTACGAACCAATTAATTGAGTACTCAAGGCCATCGAATGGTTTATATAATGCTTTTTCTTTTGGAATCAAACATGTGTTTAAAGATGCTTAAATTGATTTATCACCCACATCTCAGATAATTCTAAGTTATCATTTGCACGAAAATATATCAAAGAACAAATTTTATTGAAGTGTGACCTTCCAGGTTATTGCCAATAAAGTTTTTTCAATGAAGTGAAGACGGGAATAATTCCAAATTTAGTAATGTCATAATTTTTAAGGTAAGTCTACCATTTAAGATAGGTTTGAGTGGACACAGACTAACTACAGCTCGATTTACTAGCTTCACCTAATAAGTCAAAAACTAACATACAATCCTACAATAAATCCTTCTTTATGAATATTTTCTACCTCATTTCATTCTGCCCATCATGTCAATGCTCTTTTTACCCCTACCTCACTTGCATTACCATCTCAAACACACTTTTCAACATTCCTTCAACAATAAAGGCGCTGTATATCCACTCTTTTAACTTCCTTTGGATTTCTCCCAACTCTCTCACCTACCCTACCCTACCATGCTTACTCTTTCTTTGCTTGCTTCCTTCTTCGTCCATTTTACCATTCGATTTCTTCGCCAAAACCACATCTCCAAGCCTCTGATCTACGCCAATCACCTACCCTATCCACAAAAATTGTCTACAAATCAAAGCTTATGGGCAATTTGTATAAACAGTATCGGGAAACGTTTCGGAAAAATAGATTTATTTCAGAATTGCTACAATGTCGCTAAATTCTTCGAAGTAAATCTCTTGAGCGTAGAAAAACTTTTGCCAGCGGCGTTTCCATGACTTGAAGACTCCCTACTAGGCGGATATCGGAAGGTCTTTGAAGGTACTCTTACGCGTGCAAACTTCTTTGAAAGCGCTTAGGTCCAATAAATGTGTCATTTGAGGGAGGATATCCCTTTAGGGGATAAGAAACAGTCTGCTGGTGCCAAGTCGGGACTGAAAGGGGGTTGGGGAATCGTCACGATGCCGCTGCAGAAGTTCTTAGCAAGCAGACATTCGACTCCGCTCTTAATCGTCCGTCAATATCTTCGGGACGAGTTTATCGCAGATCTTTCGCATCGCCAAATTTTTAGTGATTTTGGTGGGAAGTGTCATCTTATCAATACCAATATGATCCGCAATCATGCGAATGCTTAACCGACGGCCTAAATTCAGCACTTCACGCACACGTCAGGAAAAAATTGTGACTGATACTTTTTATGTAAACCTTGTTTAAGTACTTATTTTAAAATTTAACTTAGTTTTTCTCTGTCTCTCAAAAACAGAATAACCTTTGCTTTATTGACATTTATCCTCATTCCATGCGTATTGCTCTAACTGTCTAATGCGCTCAGAAATTCTTCCAACCACTTGGATGATTGAAAAACCAAAGTTTGATCATCCGCGAACCTGATTTGATGAATTCATCGCCGACTTTCATTTCCCTCTCCAGTTCTTTCCATGCCTCTTTTACCATGTCCTGCAAAACGCTGAACGACACAGGTAATAATGGGAACACTAGTCTTAGGACTTACCCTCGTCCTAACTCTGACCATCCCAGCTATCCATCGGCCACACAATATATTATTTCATAAATTCTACCAATTCACGCCAATGAATCCCATCTAAAAACCTACGTACAAAGCTAATAAATACATCCTGATGATACCCTTACGTTCCTTTAGATTATTGATCTCATTTATGTTGTAGAGTCACGTGTGCCCCTCCCCTTCCTCAACCAAAAATGCTTATTTCTTAAGAAATCACTTTTTTCCTTCTCCATTCTTTTATCAATGATCCTTAGTACCACCTTCTCTGTGAGCGAAAACACACTAATTGTTCTATATTTTCTTACATAGGGCTGCATTTCCCTTTTTTTTGGAAGGAGCTAAACATGATCTGACGAAGCATTCGGCTAAAGTCATCCCTCATAAATGCTACAAATTAGTCCATTTAACCTTTTCCTACCACCTTTTCCTAAACTCTGCGGGGAGTTCTGCGGGGATTTTATCTATCCTCACGACCTAATTAATTTTCTAATCCATCTTACAATCAATTATGATCTTGACTATTCCCATATGCGCCACATTCTCTTTCTATTTCTAAAATTGCTGCGCTAATATCTTTACCTTATAACGCCTTTGTATATTCTTTTAATCTCTGTGGCATCTTTCTAGGGTCGATTAAAGTTTTTCCTGCCGTATCTTCGATAGTGTTCACGATTTTTAATTCTTTCCTCCTGTGAAAATGAAGTATAATGTGCCTAACTCGTTCAGGGGAACTCGGAAGGAATGAAAATAATGGAAGGTAACAGGATAGCTAAGAGAGCTGCTATCAATCATTCTCCAGACTGATAACCCGTGATGGTGATGCTGTCTCGTTTCGGAGAATTACGAGGGATAGGGCAAACAATTTCACAATTCACGTCAATTACTTTTCAGGATATCGACCATTTTATCGGTGAAATATTTTAGAAATCGATACTTAAAATATGCTTAAAAGGAAAATAAAATGTTAAAATAAGAAGAGGAAAAACGTAGATTATGCTTCAAAGGAAGCAATACCGAAACTGCTGGGCACACGTACGTGCAGAAAATAGGCCGCAATTGTCGCATACTAAGCGTACTAAAACGCGCGCTCGTTGGTGCTAAATTGATAAAAATAGGAATGCTTTCAGCGCCCATTCTGAGCTAAATTAAACAAAGTAAATCATTTGTTTCCAGTTATCCAGGCGAAGAAAGCATGTGAAGTGTATAACTTCGGAAGAAGAAAAGTATGGCATTTTCTCAAGACTAAAAATTCCGATGAATAGTCATAGGAACTTTTCTTTCTGTAGAAATATTGGAAAATTGATGCGAGATATGCCCGAATCAATTACATCGAAGAGGATGAGGAACAAGGGATTTCTGGAAGTGATAAATTCCGATCAATAGTCATAGGAACTTTTCTTTCAGTAGGAATATCGGAAAATTGACACAAAACAAGCCCGCATCTAAATATTTCAAAGAAAATGGTGAGCAAGGGATGGCATATGATATACTAATTCTGAATGCTGACGGAAAGGGTTCTAGAAGTGAAGAGAGGTATCCAGTAGATATATCCCCTCCATTGACCTTGAAAAGGCGTTTGGCGGGGTACAATACGACGTCCTGCTGGAGATTCTAAAACAAATCGATGTGGCCTGGTAGGATAGTATATTAACGGAACAGCTCTGCATAGGACTGAGAAAAGTGGTGAAAATAGAGGATGATGAGACAACTATTGGAAGGGATATGAGGCAAAGATGCTCTATGTTTCCAATATTATTCAAAGCGTACGGAAAAAAATTTGATGGAGGAAGGATTCTGTGGGATAGCGACGGCAGACAGGAGACTGAGAGCTATCAAATATTCGGACGACTGGGGTATGATAGCAGAGAGAGAGGAGGAACTACAGAGAATTATGGAGGGGATAAGAGGAAGGGGGAGAAGTACGGAAATTAAATAAGCATCGAGAGAACAAAAATGAATAAATTTCAAGGATAAATGACTCAGAAAACATTGAGCCAGATGAGAAGAGAATTTTTTAGCAATTGAGATCGCCCAAGTAAATGGGATGTACAGTCTATGGGTTAGGTGATGCACGCAAGAGAAATATAAGTGGGATTACTTAGGGAAAAACAGTTAAAGGCAGGGAAACATTAGGACACCGCTGAAAACTAGAAGCATTAGCAGAGAACTAAGGAGAGGATTTGCAAAGTGTCACACATGGAGCATCTTTTTGCATAGATATGGAAAATGAAATATTAGATAGAAAGAAGAGATTTCAGATGTGGTCGTGGCAAAGGACGGAGAGGACAAATGTTGGGTTGACAGTGTTGGGGATGAGGTGGCACAAAGAAGGATTGGAGATGGACGTTGCATATTGAAAAATATAGGGAAAAGAAAGGCGCGCTCGATCGAACACGTATGATGGTGGGATTCCTTAGAAGAGAGTAAGAGGGAATAAAGTGGGAAGCACATGTTAGAAATATCTCGAGGCAAGAATTTCATTGAGACAATGTCTAAGTCAAATACACCATGATGTTGACGACAACGATTTACTATGTTTAATTAACTTTCTTTTGATATATTTTTTTTTAGCCCCCGGAAAATTTGACGCACTGATTGAAGCTTAAAGATCAAAGACAAAAAATTATTCGCAAATGTTCAAATAATTTTTTCAATAAAGATTTATGGATCAATGGTCGTAAAAGTGAATTTGAAAAGTGAGCCTTAGAATGGTAACGCCACCATTTTAGTAATGCATTTTGCGAAATGTTTAGATTTTTTTTCTCTTTCAGCTCCGAATATCAAGAACAAACTAATTATCTTAAATTACAAAAAGAATTAAATTTCTGTTGCTGTTAGAATACCCCTAATTCTTTCCTTTAATTTTGGCAGAAAATAGATGATCCCAAAGTCAAAGCAGTTTGATAAATTTTTGAATGATACATTGTACTGTTATTTTGTAGCTCCTTTACTGTTAACTTTGCATTAAAAATAAATTTACAGTTTCAATTAGCTCTAAATAAACAGAAAATACTTTTGTTTAATGATTTTTACCATTTTGCGACAGTCGTAATTTCTTTATTAACACAAATAAAATTTCTAAGCATTCAAAATCCAACACCTAGGGTTATCTTTGTTCGATTTACGAAGCATTGACTTGGTGCCGGTGTACTTAAAAACTGTAAATGAATGAGGAATTACATCGGAAATTTTCTCTCGCAGAGATTGTTTGACTGATTCAAACCTGGCCAGAACATACCAAGGACTTTGATCATTCTGAGCACCGTACGTTTTACGTGGCGTGACTGTAAACAAATTTATGAAGACAATCAACTATTTTTCAATCTGAACTACATGAGCAGAGAAAGCTTGCAGTATCTTGGAAACCAATTTTCATGACGTGCGTAAATACTATGATGCCTGGCGTATAGAAACAAAGGCGGTAGCTTAGGTAATTATTTCTATGACTTATTTTAGCGGGCAGGTGGGGCACTACTCCAGCTTTTACTCCTTGTGAAATGAACCAATTCAAGTTCATCATGATGCAGGCTACATCTTGATGGTGATCGTTTTTCATTCGAACACCCGATCTACATGAGCCTAGGAAAACATTCCTTTCAGTGTTTATAAAAATAATCCCCTAGCTTCCCAAAGGGGCAGACGAATGTTCACATCATCACACTTGTAACGTTACAATGTATTATTTCACACCACGACAATTAACTCGTCTAACCGTTATACAAGGTCTGTCCCATAAATGATTAGAACGATTTTTGCAACAACAGCCATGTATAGGTGAATTATTTCTAATTTTTATACCACCTCACATGAATATAATTGTAATAACGAGCCTATTGGCCTCGTTTCACAATATATAATCATTTCAAACATGATGAAAAGATGCGGATTGAAGACAGGCTTATTGTAGTGTCGGATGGCAGGTTGTGTTTTGCTCGGAAAGGCAAGAAATTATATCGTTCTACCGTTGTATAAGCAGTATCCGTCCAAAACCTGCCATAAACGGTCGAATAAAAAATGCTTTTGCATATATATATATCATACATATATATGCAAATATATATATATATACTATATTTATATATACTATATAATATATATAAATAATATATATAAATAATATATATAAATATATAATATATATATATATATATATATATATATATATATATATATATATATATATATATTATGGGTCGCGGTAGTCCAGTGGGTAGAGCGTTGGACTACTGACCGGAGGGTCCCGGATTCCCGGGCATAGGAACTCTAGGCACCTGCAGCTCCACCCAAGCTAAAGTGATTTTTCAGGTACCAGGTCTTCCTGGGAAACCATAACCGGCACAGGGAAAGGAACTAGCCCCCCTACCCTGATGTGTGAATTTTCACACGCCGTATAGGGCTTAGTACTGGGTGAACTCTACCATCACCTACCAAACCGACCTTCGGGTTGATTACTGTGTTTATGGTTTATATATATATATATATATATATATATATATATATATATATATATATATTACAGACCTTAGCCGTCTCGTGAAGTAATTTTTCCATGAGTCTTTTGGAGGTGCATATTGAGAAAACATCTGATAAAAACTATTCTTTCTGGATGATTTTCATTGAAAAGTTTGGTTCATTTGAAAAATTATAATTCTTGATTATTTTTATCGAACGTGCGAAGTAGGAGCAATTCGATGAAAAACCATCAGTTGGTAAGATCAATTTGATGGAATAAATCCAACAGTTTTGGATCTTTTTAGGGGAATAATTTGTTTGCTAAATCTGGTATTATCAAATGTATGGAACAAAGTGAACCGTTTTGTTTTGTTACAAGAATGTTCTATTCACAGTAGGTAATAAATGAAGAAAATCAGAGTGATTACTATGTTCAAACGCATTTTTAGTCTGACACGCTTCATATCCATTGTAGCATTAGTAAAAAAGAAAATGTTTTAAATTTTAACGAGTAAAAATAGGTGATGTTTATGAACTATAATATAAGAGATTTTAAAAGTTCAAAAATAATTCGACATAATACTCTTCCTTCGTGAAATGGCACGAAGTGATCGTATCCGGGCGCAAATCAGAAAACTCGCCTTAAAAACTATGTCAAGTGGTAGATATTTGTCATTGCCAACTAGAAAAAGTTTATGAAGCGAACGATAACTACGGCCGTATGAATATTATGGGAAGAATCAACCCAAGCCGTACTCTTACAACCCCAAGAATCAACTATGAAGAATCAACTCCAGCCTTACTCTTACAGTGAGTAAGAGTAAGGCTGGAGTTGATTCTTCCCATAATAGAACAAATTTACACGAATAATTTGTTCCACGAGCATAAACCAACCTTGCAAGTTCAATTTCCCCTGAATCATTCAATACAGTACTCTTTAAATATTAGTAAAATTCGACGTCCGATATTTTATCAATGGATTGGTAATAACTTTGTAGGAAATGTACCTAAAATTACACGCCTCTAAACGACTTCGTCAACTCTGACTTCAGCAGGGGACGTAGTTTTTCGGTGAAATTAATCGAAGCGTTTCGATGCACTCATTACAGAAAGCTGATGTCGTAGTTCGATACAATTCACTCATCGATGTTTAATTTCTTTCAAACAAAACTCTGCGCCTTCAATACTTGTGACGAAACTTGAAACGTATTAGTTTAAAACCTATGACAATTACCAAACTCTTTAAAATTCGTATTGATGTAACTATTTTAATTAAACTGATTCTTGTTGTAAAGAGTTTACTAAACAGTAACCGAACCAGTAGAGTGAAATATATGAAAAACTTGGTTATCTATAGTATACTGAATACAATGCTCATTTATTTTTAAAACTCAATAAAGTTATATGTTCAATTGTTTCCGCCAAGCATTTTTTCCTTCACCATCGGTGGTCATTTGACGAATATGCCTAAATCTTTTTATCGATTATGCATTATTATATTAGGCATTCCATCATACTGGTGAAAGTTGGTTTAAATAATAAGGAATCATGATAAACCTGTTACGAGACGATACCAAATAACGGCGGAGATTATTCTAATGCTTAAGAATCATGGATAAATTTATTTTGATAAAATCGTCGCGTCTAAAGGTCCAAGGAACCTAAATGATTTTAGGCCAAACTCGTGGATATTATTCTCATCAAGAGATATTCTGATGCATGGAAGCGACGTCCTATCAAGCTCTATAATCGGTTATCACCTCAATTTAATGATCACCCGTATCAAACAGTCGATAAATCAGTAGTTTACATTATATTCATCAATGGACCAATTCCGGTGGGGAGCACCATAGAAAAGAAGGCTGATGGTTATGGAAATGTGGCGCTACAGAAAAATACTCAAAATTAAGTGGCTAGTCAACAGTAACAAATGGAGAAGGACTTCGAAAAATGGGTGAAGGGTGAAGCCTATGGAGGACACTATAGAAGGAAATGGAAATTAATTTGGTCATATACTGAGGAGCCCTGGTTCCATGCTGATCATAATTTAATGATATGAAGGGATAGAAACACAGAGAAAAGCCTTGAATGAATTACGAGAAACTGTAATGAAAAATACTATGAGGTGCTTTGAGGGAATTGGGAGATTGGGGGGGAAGAGGATGATTTGGAGAGCTGCGACAAAGCATTACTCGGATTGATAATCATTGATTATAATGAATTGTATTTTCATTTGTGCGGTCAATTAGACCAGTAAATCTGACTGAGATTCTTGCGGTAGAATCCACAAAGTAAATAAGTTATGCACGTGGTGGATAAGTATGCAAAACAATGCGAAGCATGATAGGGGAAAATGTCGGGTTATTCCACAGTGCGCTCCAGTTTAAAGCAATAATTAAACACTGAACTGAGTAATGTTGCATATTAGTAAAGGTGGGAGGATATGCTATCAATTAGAATAAGCAGAAGTATCGACTCTTTCAAGGGCATATGTACATACATACAGTGCGTGGCTTTACTCATGGTCAAAAATAATAGCACATGACACAAAAATTTTATCATATTGATAAAGAATGGATTGCAATAATTATGAAATCATGTGATTGAATTTAATCGGAAAATTCGTCAGCGACGTCCAAAATGTGATAAATATGAGGCCGCACGAGGAAGACGTAACGGAATAGGAGCCCAATGATCAATTTCAAGTGACGACCCCGACACAATTCGACGCTACCTTCAGTTTTGCAGAAATACTGAAATCTTGGGTTTCGAAAGAAGTGCGTTTCGGTGAATCTGGGTTTCATGAGAGACAAGCAGTGAGGTGCAATTTGAAGCATTTCGCCACCATAGTTTGTACTTTTGAAATCATTATCATGGCATTTTTCATATAAAATATTCACAAGTTCATTTAAGACTAAGCGAAATGTTCTGGACGAGTCATGATCTCGCCAGTTGACATATTTACTCATTTACCAAAATGTTACCTGTACTGTCATTAATGAAACTAAAAAGACAGCCTTCCAAATCACTAGTAGGTAGAGCATATTTTCCACTGATATAAAATGTTTTATCTCAAGTTACTGGTGGTACAATTCAGTGCATCTTATGATTAATAATATTCAGTGATCTGGGAATAGTTTGGGATCAAACTCTTTGGTTACACGAAAATTTTAACAAACTCACGTTCTCCGAGTGTCCTTGGCGTAATTCACGAGCGTTCTTTCTTTTAACTGTACAATTTGACGACATGCAAACGCATTTGAGCGATATTATTATTCCCAATGTAGGAAAATTTGGAGAAGAGTGCGTAGAGAATTCACGCGGGCGATTATTTAGCCTATTTAATATTAAAATATAAATAATTTGATGCTAGAAATACAATGATAATTCTCAGAGGTCCGCAAATTGGCGTTTAGATAAAATTATGTGATTTTTTTAAGAATGATGGCTAGTAAATGGAGTGAGACGGTTCAACAGAGTTACACAGAGTTTTCTCCCGGTCAGAAGAACACTCAAAAACTTCCAGTGGAAAAAGGTAATGATTTAGGAATGTTCTAAAGGGGCAGGGAAGAAAACCATGCATATGCCTGAATTTTCTTCTTCCTCTACGGGTTTGAATTTAATGCTCCGATGGAGACAATATCAATCCGAATCTTATTTTATCTTTTTTTCCTTCTTTTTAAATGTCTGACATATTCGCGACGTGATACTGCTTTCCCATTTGATGCACAGGCATTATATGCCGATCGGATGACTTAGACGCCCTTGGAATCGTTTCTACCTGCCCTTCGTGCCAGACCTTACCTCCACAATCTCCAGAACAACAACGGAAGGCGATAAGTCAGTCCAAGCGTGGTGCAAGAGTTTCTGAGATAAGCAGGCATCCAATCTCCGCGATAATTCTGTAATTTCGCTTATCACATGGCGCTTGGAAAAAAAGGGAAGCTGTGAAAAATGAAAGCTACCTAGGAGCCTCTGGTTGGCTGTAATGATCTGCGGTGTGCGAATGATTGGGAGAGGAGGGGTTTAAACCAAAAGAAATGTGGAGATGGGGAAGGGAGGAGAGGTGGATGTAAAGGATGTTAAAGGAAGGTCTAAATCAAGATCGAATGCCTTGAAAAAATCGGTATTCCTCGCAACACCTCCATTTTTCTTGCTATTGCCTCTTTAGCCAATAAAGACCAAGCGTCCACAGTATTACGAGTATGTAAAAAAGTCTAATCCTCTTGTGGTCTATGCATTTCCATCAAAAATGCCATTAAAGGACTTGCAGCTTCTTTTGGAGACCTGCATATCATCGAGTGCGAAATTTCCAAAACTAATAATAGAGTTAGAGTGAAAATATTTGCGGAAAGATTTTTAAATGGTGGATAATAAGTTTCTCGCTTGTGGATACATTGAACTCATCGCCACCAATCAAAAACAATATTTGGGTTAAACAACCAAATCATTTTGACACGGTGGCCTTGGGTGCGGGGGTCTAAACGGGTGTCATAGTGACTCCATGATAATATCTGCACCAGTTTTGGATATGACGGAAATATGTTTCTGCATTTTCTATTTAGAGATATTTGAGGCCGATACTTTGTGGAACTCGATTCTAATGAACAAGGAAGAATCAAATAACGTGGCGGTTTTCACATACTAGAATTTTTACACTCGACTAGTTTCGCTACAGTGTAGCAAAACTAATCTTGATTCTTCCTTACTCATTCATTTTTATTTATCCTAAATTTGTGATATCATGATTTCAACTCTCAATCAAATCGAGAGACGCGTCACATCCTCCATCACCTTTTGCTTTTTATTGGACTGGAAAAGACTTTTTTTGAGAGTTCGACAAGTGTAATATTTCATATCTGTCCCCAATATTTAGTCAATTTCAAAAGTTGGCATAAATAATACAAATAAACAGTATTACTGGATGCACATTATCTTATTGCGGTTGCAAATAGTATTTTAAATACAAACATTTGAGTTTTAAGAAAGTAGGACGAAGGCACGTCAGAAAGTATGAGATAGGAGTTTTGAGAAGGAGGAAGAAAGTGAGCAGCATGAAGGGGGACACGGATGATGTTGCATATGCGCAGAGTAGGATTGGGGTAGTAATCAAAGCAAATGCGGAGAAGAACTAAAAGATGCATTCATAGCACTTGATTTAAGTCACAGGAATCATATAAATAATGAAAGAAACGAATAAATTCTTGAATGTTTAGCGGGATATTGTTTGGTTTCGTAACCTTGTTTGATACGATCACGAATGTGTATAACTCGTATGTTTTAAGTTACTAATTCAACGGACAAAGAAAATGCTATTACCGCTTTTCCAATTTCGCACTACGGATCCCTACGAGTAATAGCGTTACCACAAGTCACTGTAACCGGGTCGTAATATCTGTAATTGAAAACTGCGGAACAAAAAATTCGCACTATGGGTAATGATAGCAATTAAGTGCAAAAAAGGCTAATGATTGCTCCCCTGGTCTTCGAGGAAAGAGGATGAGCATAGATTAGAGGACTTTGAGATATGGACAAGGAAAAATAAATCAGATAGGGAGGAGGGCAAAGGGTGGATGTGCAGAAGGATAGAGAGGAATATGACGACATTTCAAGTAAGGTAGAAAAAATGGGTGTAAGAGGTGGTGGAATGACGAATGCTGTGATAAACTGGTGAAATACAGGGTTCGTCCGGAAAATAAGTGTACTGATTTTTTCCCGCCGCTCCAGGCGCGCCCAGCACCGCTCTGACGGGCTGCGATTGGAGGGGGGTATGTTGGCAAGCGACGCTGAAAAAGGCAGTCGGCTCTGAGCTGTGGTGTAGTGAGGAGCTCTGTTAACGCGAACCTCCACGCTCGACCCACGTCACGGAACGCGATGCCGAAGTTTTTGGAGCAGCGTTATTCCATCAAATTTGCGGTAAAGCTTGGGAAATCGTCTACCGAAACTGTCGGTATGATTAACCAGGCTTACGGTGAGTCAGCCATGTCCAGAAACATGATCTTTCGGTGGCACAAGATGTTCGTGGAAGGCAGAGAAGAGGTCGACGACGAACCACGGCCTGGACGCCCATCAACGACACTCACCGACGAAAATGTGCGAAAAGTTCGCGATGTACTGAACTCTGATCGTCGTCTTAGTGTTCGGATGATAGCAGAGTGCTCGACAGGCTTCGAAAACGAGTCGCCCGCGTCCGGCCAGCGATCAAAAACATCTGGCGGCTGCATCACGACAATGCGCCGTCTCACACCGCGCTTGTCGTGTCGGACTTCTTGGCCAAGCACGGCGTGGCAACGCTGCCGCACCCGCCCTACAGCCCGGACTTGGCACCACCGGACTTCTTTCTGTTCCCGAAGATAAAGAGGAGTTTGAAAGGAACGCGATACGGGACTTTGGACGCCGTCAAAGAGGCCGTGACGACGTGTCTTCGAGAGGTCCCCGATGATGCCTTCGCGAGAGCGTTCCAGGAATGGGAACGCCGCTGGAACAAGTGTATCGACTCACAAGGATCCTATTTTGAGGAATATTAGCTTAAGATATGTAAAAGTGTAATAAATTTTTTTTCCTGAGCTCAGTACACTTATTTTCCGGACGAACCCTGTATGGAAACGCGTTCAGGAGAAAGGAGAATAATAGTCTATTTAGACTATACGAAGGTCGGAAGAAAATATGAAGCATTGACGAAATAGATAATGTAGGGGATACCAGAATTTAGCTTGGGAAGAACTACTTTAAAGTTCATGGCGTTGTATATAGTACTTAATAGTTTTCGAATCGAGTTAGTATATTAATGTTCCATATGCATTGGCACCCGGAGAAAGTAAGGAAAAACAATTTAGTGCTTATTTGTTATATTACTGAGTTTCATTTGTCAAATGAGCTTCAGTTTACCTTATTATGAAAAGAATTAACCATATACTTTCGCAAATTCTTCAGCAAACTGGCGGATTTCATGTAATATGTATGTTAGATTTCCTGGGTGAAACATAAATATTTCAAGTAAATACAGAAAACCTAAAATAAATTAGTTTTAACTCTTTTTATCATTGAAAAAGTATTTGCTTATTTTTGCCAACGAAATTTACTTATGAGCTTTTATGTGATTTTTTGGAACAAAATGAGAAATATCTTGGACATACACGTATGTATGAGAAATCAATGGTACTGAGACATGAAGATCCCGAAAGACCTGGATTAAATAATCACCATTTATCAGAATATTGAGGCCTGATTAACTTATTTTTCATATCAGTGAAAAAGTTAATTTTTCGATATTATAAGTAAAATCCGAGTACACGACGAACTCGACAATTAATAAATTTTAGAATTGACGTAACTTAATGATATGTAACTCGTTAAATTTGGAATATCATGCTATAATCCGATATCCCATTAAAGTCACTGGTGGGCTTGAAAAACCTTCGCAGAAAAAAGATCTACTTTTCGGAAGAGTATAGGACTACAGAGTACAGAGCTCCAGTGCTACCTTGGGTACTCAGTTTTCATTTCCGATAACCTTTGGCATCCTAGGCTACACCCAGGGTATGTTATTTATCATGAGAAAAATCTTCCAGGGAGATTGCTGGGATCACAGGGAAATGAACAGGCTTGCTACGCTTGTGGGAATTACAGTCAATACAGTCTTGTTTCCAAAGTATAGTCAATACAGTATACAGCCAAATAAATGTCTCCTCTCTCCTAAAAAAAATAACCCAACATCCTACTCTACAATAAGCCCATCTTCATTTCCCTATTTCTCCATTCATTCCGTCCAACATTGCCGGCCCCGGTGGCGGCGGGGTAACGTCTTCGCCTGCTAATCCAGAGGTCGAGACCCGCCTAGGTGGGTTTCCCTCCATCTAGGGTATGGATGTTTGTAACTGTCTTCATTGTAATCTGTAGGTGTTAGGTGGAAGAAGGGACTAGGAAGTCTCAATCTCACCCCATCTAAGTCCTTTAATAAATGAAAAAAATTAAAATATCCCTGTCCTATTCCGGCCCCTTCATCGTTTGCCTGACTTTCACATTCTTCAGCATCCTACTGCCAAACAATTTGCTTTCTATCTGCCTCTGCCTCCTTATGACTTCTCTTAGTTATCCCCTCTCCTCCTCCACCATACCAACACAATCTCATTTGTTTTCCTTTCTGTCCACTTAAACTTTTCCATCCTTCTCCACACCCACATTTTAAAAGCCTCCAATTTACGTCAATCATTCTGCTTCAATGACCATGTTTCCACGCCGTACATAACTACGCTTCATGTCAAAGTTTTAACGAGGTTTTTCTAAACATCCTTACTCAACGGCCTTGCCATCAATTACCTCCTCTTTTTGATAGCTTCTTTGCCTAACGCAATTCTTCTCCTTATGGGACGTAAGGAGAAGAATTGATCATTTTGGTCCAAAACACTTCCGAGTTAGGTAAACTGTTCCACCTGCTCTAGTTTTTGCTATCCTATTTTAACGTTTAACTTAACCTTTCTATTTCTGGTAAACCGCACTTAATTAGCTTTATTTTCATTTATTCTCATCCCATATCTATCGCACTGAATTTCCTGTTTAATCAGCCATGTTTGTATCCCTTGTCTGACTGACAAACAATAGCTTGGTAATCAGTAAACCCAACTGATTTTATGAATTACCCACCGAATTTAATTCCTATTTCCAGTTCTTCCTATGCCTTTTTTAACCATTCCTCGTTGATAAGCGCAGGTCATAATGGGCACTCCTGTCTTACTCCTTTCCTAACACTGTCTACCCGGACCCTCCATCCGTCACTCGCACCCGAACAATGGGACACATGAAGAGGTTTCGGAGTAGCCTCCTATCCCTCCAATCTATTCCTATTTTCTGCAAAACTATATTAATATACACCTATATTCATTTCCATTCCCAATACACTCTATAAAATTCCTATCTAAAATCTACGAAACAGGCAAATACGCCCTGATTGTATTGTATATTCCTCTGGATTAGTGATCTCATTACTGCAATGGCATCACGCGTACATCTCCCCTTCCTAAATCCAAACTGATTATCCCCAAGTAAGCATTTGCCAGCTCTTATACCTCATCTCATCTTTCTATCCTTTTGTTGATGACCCTGAGAACCACTTTAGCTGCTTGCGAAATCAAACTAATGGTTCTGTATTCCTCACATTATATAACCTTTACTTTTTTTGGAATAGGAACGAACACTGTTCTGATAAAGTATTCCGGCCTGATTCAGTTCTCATAAATGCTACAAAGTACTCCATAAAGACTCTTGCTCTCACATTTTCCTATACCTTGAAGTATTTCCGTAGGAATGTTGTCGCCTCCCACGACCTTATTTGATTTCATTTCCCTCAATGCCCTTTTATCTCATCGTCGAGTATGCCTGGACCTAGGCAATCTTCATCTATGTTATATTCTTTTAATATGTCTAAGCTTGCCGGCTTGAGTTCTTTACCATACAGTTCTTCTAAATATTCCTTCCATCTCTCTTGAATTTTTTCTCTTTCAGCAATTATTTTACCCGACTTACAGGCCTGTATCTCTAACTTTTAGCACAGATTTTCATTTCTTAATACCGATATAGTTTTAACCTTCTTGTAACACCAATTTCACCCTTCCCATACAAACTTTCGTTATCCTTGCACTCCGTGTTCTATTACGCTTCTCTTGCTCTGTTTTTTACCCATCTCAATTTATTATTAAACTCTTTGTATTTCCTTCTGGTGCCAGACGCCTTTGCAGCCGTCTCACAGACAATGAGTGGACGACATTTCGTCAGGCTCCTAAACTTCGACCTATCTGGCTGACCCTACCTGGATAAATTATCATAGCTCCCGCCAGCACAGCTCTAGCGGTTGTCGGAACACAAAAGCCTTTCCATCACGTAAAGGTTGCAGCCAATGGGAGGGGGAAAAATTAGCCTACTAAAAAAGAAAATAATTTAATAGCTTCTTGTGGTTATCTTCTAGGTGAATGTTTGTGGTAACTGTTCTGCACACTTTACAACTCATTTATTTCATTATGGAGCTTGGTTTATTATTATGAAAAAGTCAAAGGAGAAATTCGAAAAATGATTGAGGAATGAGTTTATCATCCAAAATCTCCGTCGATATCTCAAAATTCAGCAACCATTTATAAAAAAACGCAGCATACAAATAAATAGGAGCGGATAAATATGGTTAATGACAGTTTTTATCATTTTAACTTCAAATTCTTAAAATAATAATGATTAAAGCCAATTTATTTTTTCTTAGTATTTTCAGACCGGACTTTACGTTACCGAGAGAACTAGGACTATTCTCTTGTTGTAGAACCTCGGAGCTCAACCCTTCAGAATTAAGGCCTGAAGGATTCCGGGAGACATATGTGTAATGTACACAACCCACGAACATTAATAGATTCTCAAATTTTTGAATGGAACCTCTGGCGAACGCGAATCCTTGCGTAGCGTTTTCGAGAAAACTATGGAACCGTAATAGAATGAGACTTATGAAAATGGGTCACATTCTCAAGAGTTTAATTTGCTGAAAACAACTAAATAGTGAAGGAGAACCACTCAGTCAGTACCAATAAATCCTGAATTGTGTCCTGTGAATTGGAATTCAATGATAAGAATTAAAAATCAGTGGTTGTACATTTTTATTTTATAAAGTTCGACGCCCTACCTAACGCTATTCCCCAGGAAGTACCGATAGACAACTTGGTAGCCATTGTGTTATAAGTTTTTTCATACGTATCCCGTCAAACAGAGAGGGTCCTTAAACGGTATCAAAAGCCAACCCGCATGCGACAAGTACTATCCACATACCTCCTCAATTCATGATCGAGAAAGTGACGCAAGGCTAAGGCTTAGGGGGATGGTGTGAGATAAGGAGCGGAAAATTAGCAGCCCTGTCGCAACGAGGGAAAGGGAAGAAGGGTGACGTCGACCCTTAAGATTGGGCGGGGAATGGGAAGGGTTTTATGGGTATCGTTGACCTGGATCCCTTGTGCCAAAAAAAAGTGGTCGTTGTTTGAATGACGCCAGCAACGTCGGTGGGGTGTGGGCAAGTATACCACCAGCGGAAGCGTGCTTGCAATAAGGGACCCTATGTAATCTTTATTAATAATTTATAGGGAGCAAGGATAACAGTGGGGACCGGGGATTTCCTATTATCGCTGGAAAAAATGGCGAGGGCCACAAGTTTCGACCATGCATAATATCTTGGCGGGATGCTGCCTAAGGGTAGTAGGCATTTTGATTTTTAACAACGGTCGAGAAATAGAGTAGATTCTATATAAACGTCAAAAACACACGCATCGGATAACACATTTTTGTTTAAGTTTTTACACGCATTAATTTCAATTTATTTTCGAAAGAAAATTTACATCAAAATTCGCGCGTCATTCTCGCGGAAGTTTACTGTTTTCGTTAAAACACACTGATTTTTATCGGTAAAAGTAACTAATAACTAATTTTTGCTACGGCTTAGAGCCAATAGGTATCTAAATGAAAGAATTTAGGAAATGAGAGGGCAGTGATCACAAAGGTAAAATACATAGGAGGCAAGATAATAGTTAATATTGCAATCTAGAAAGAGTAATTTTTTATTTGGGAAAAAAATATGGGAGAAATTAAAATTATCTGCATTTAGCTTTCTTGCATAGGGAAAGGAATCTCTACCTTAATGTATTAATTTCACACGCCATTGGACTTAGTTTGTGTGAGATTTACCCTCGTCTCTAAATCCAAACCTCCTCGGGTTGATAACTCTGGTTACAGTTTTCTTAATAAATGAGCACTGAAAATGTAGCAGTTATCATTGAAACAATCAACGATTCGTTTGTTGGTTTGGATAGAAAAAATGAAAGAATGAATATGAGCATAAATACAAACAAACTAGATAATATATTGCTGCCGTTTTTACACATTTTAAAATTGAACATATCAATGAGATAATTACTGGATGGTGAAGATCACATGAAAAATTTGTTGATTCTCTCTTAGTTTTTTTAACGTTCGAATGAAATCGAAAGTTTTCTCAGCAGGAACTGGATCGGAACAGATAGATAATGTTCAGGAAGTTCTCTCGGGTTTCCCACCGGGTCAGCGTGGTGTGCACCGACGTTTCGACGGCTAACTCTGCCATCGTCTTCAGGGTGAAGTGAAGTGATCACTTCACCCTGAAGACGATGGCAGAGTTAGCCGTCGAAACGTCGGTGCACACCACGCTGACCCGGTGGGAAACCCGAGAGAACTTCCTGAATACAATACGCCGGGAAAAACTGAGATCCTTCAGATAGATAATGCATTAAAAGCATTTCCAAGAAACTTCGGGAGATGCCGCACATATTATAAGTATGATGCGGGTTTCAAGTTCCATCACTAATTCAGGCACGGAGAAAATCAGTCTTTCCACAATGCCATTTCAAATGGATAAGTTATCGTGTGAAATGATATTGAGGCAGGAAGAAAAAAATTCTTACATTGCTTTCTATATGATGTTGGTTTCGCCCTATTGTAAAAGGGACATCGCAGGTAAAAATCAATAGGAGCAAACTTCTTTCAACTTTTGATTATTTTATATTAATTTTTTTTCTATTGTGTTTTCTAGCATCTGTTGATTGAATTCTGTAAATTTTAATGCCAAAATAAATGATGGATGGTATGCTTATCCTTTTAAAAGTAAATAAGAAGAGGCTGAAGGAAATCAAGGAGATGACTATCTGCTGACATATGGACTGGCTGTAATATCGCTGCTGATTTCGCTGTTTCCAGATTTATCTTCATCATATTGGTATAATTTTTGAAGTAGCCTAATAATTAATATGAGCGGCGTCATGGAAAGAGAGTAACCGCTACTCGACAACAAGTGGGCCGTGAAAATACGCTTTGACATCGGTATCATTCCCTCTATCCTCATTAACTTATTAGAGCCGCTGGCCATCCTTATCACTTGAGACGCTGAAGTACTTCTGAACGATATTGAGGACGACTAGTTCAGGCAAATTTCCTATTTAAACTAAGTACACTAAAATTCATCATTGTTTCAAGAATTTTCAGCGGCAGAGGACGAGGAGGTAGGAGAATGAAAATAATGAAATAGAAAAGTATAATTTCGATCATAATACTCTCCACATAAGAAAATAATAGTAATTCGCATTAATTTTCACAAAAGTCACCCATTTTTTAAATTTCACATTGGTTTTCACACAATTGTTCTGATGGGGGCATACAGGTCTGCATAACGTACAAATACGAACTTTCATCACCAAACTTATCCATTAGAAAATAATATTTGGGAATGGGTTCCTACGAACGATTTCGTATTCCACCTTAAGGAAATTTTAATGATCAAACCGCGGTAGTTTCAATACCCAAATTTAACGTGGTTGATTTGAAAATCGCTCATAGCCTACGACCAAGAACAAAAGAGAACTCAATTATTAGCAAAGGATAAATATTGTTCATCGCCGTTGCCTGCACAACATCGTCCACCTTCTCATGCTGTTGGCCATCGCTTTGTAGACATTGGCTAAAATTAAACCACTCCAAATGGAGGACGTGCTCTCGAGCACGTCCGGGATCCGGAAAGGAGCGGATTTCGGTTTAAGGGGGCGGTAGACTGGACAGCGCCTTGCTGTGCGAATTTCCGCGGCCCGGCGACATGAACTCGAGTGCCATCTTCAAGCCACGAGAGCACATCGACAGCGTCAAAAAAAAAACAATTTTCGACAAGGGAATGGCGGACCCGAAACTTTTTGCACGCCGTTCATTTACGGTTTTCTGAGCAAAAAGCCGGCCCACCGTCCCATGCCGCAGAACTCCGAAGACTCTCGTGCTCGAGACGGCATGGGATGGGCAGGAGAAGGGAAGTGAGAAGCAACGCCACCACCTAAGGGAGGCTTGCGGCTTTCTCCAAAAAAGGGTGGAAATCCACCGCAATCGATATTGTTGGGAAACCGACGGAAGAAGAATGAGAGCTGCGGCGGAGTGGCGGGGCGTACCGGATCCTCGTTGGAAATTATCGTTCCTTCCCGAAAAGGACTTTGTTTCCCTACAAAAAACTGTTGAGCCCCACGGTCGGGAGGGGCGGCAAAGTGGGGGGGGGAAGAGGACTGAATGTAGGAAAGGACGCGGAGGGGAAGGGCTTCCGCCGGCGGATCCACCAATGGAAGTTCTCCATTCATTGCCGTCCTCGAGCGTGAAGGGTGAGAGAGGGAGAGAGATGGCGGGGAGGGGAGGTTTAAGGGGATCTTTTCTTCCCCACTCTCGAGGCTTTGGAGTGTCTCCTTCTGCGCCACCCTCCCCCCTTCCTTTTCCCCACTCTAACGGAGAGAGCGAGAGAGAGAGAGAGAAAGGGCCACGAAGAGTGCCGGCTTAGGGGGTAGCCAATCGATACGGTAGGAGGTCGTTTCCGCCCGGTCCCACTTGCGCGACCCCGCCCACTAACCCTTAAGCCCCTCCCCCTACTATACTATTCCCCTCCCCCTGACTTTCATGCCCTACTCCCCCTTCCCAAACCCTCCTCCTTTTGCGTATTCGCCGGCTCTCTCCTAAAAACGCGCGCACAATCACCGGAAGCAAGAGGGACTCTTTCCCCTCCCACAAAGCCCTCTCCCCTTCCCCCTCTCCACCTCCGTTTTCTCCGGGTGATCATGTCCTTCACCCATCCTGTGGACTCCCTCCCTACTCTCCCTCTGGCGCGCACATCCAAACAAACTCCCCGAGAGGCGACGCGGCACCGCTTCTCTCCTCCCAGCCCGCTCGGGGCACAAAAAGAAGGCTCTCCTTGCCGACCGACGGGGGAAGAAGACCCCGAGTGGGGAGTTGGAGCACCCCCTCGGTCTCCCTCCCCCGACGAACCCCCGCGCTGAAGCTCTCCCCCACGCCCGCCCACACGCCACTCCCCGTCCCTCTCCCGCCCTCCCCGCGCAGGACGACAAGAGGACTGGAGAAGTGGCGTGGGAGGAGTGTGCGCCACCCTTCCTTCCGATCCCCGCCTCACCCTCCACCCCTGCTTATCACGCCCTCCGACACTCTACTCCCATCCCCGTCACCCCCATACCCTCGGTGCCCATCCCCCCTCCCTCCGCTATCCTCCCCCGCTCCCGCCCCTCAGCTCCGTGTCCCTCCTCCAAAAAACCCCTTAAACTTCGCACCTAATTGTGCCGGGAACACGTTCCCAGTCCTCCTCTCTCCACCAGCTCGAGTGCCGCCGCGTCGAGAGAGAGGGAGAGAGAGTGGCTTCGCGTGTGTACGTGTGCGTGCGTGCATGTGTGCGAGTGTGTGTGCTCGGGTACCCTAGACCACTTCCCCGTGAGCACCACTTGTGCCCTCCAAGGGAAAGGAGGACCTCTCCACTCGACGGCACGAGGGCTGACACCGTGACCGGACGCGGTGAGAGTGAGTTGAAGTCTCCACGGTGGAATGCCTCCCGCGCGTTCAAGTCTCCGTTGAAGTGCGGCAACGCGAGAGAGAATACATACGAATACGGACGTACACCTCAAGAGGAAGAGAGGAGAAGCGATCGTCCGCACCGAGGTTTTCCGGTGCCCGAGAAGTGTTCCGTGTGTGTTTCGCCTTCCTGTTCGTCGTGGCCGGGGAGAGGGAGCGGCAGGAGGGCGCGGGAGCTCTGGCTTCCTCCGAGGAGCAGGCCAGGGTGGCCTTCGATGCCGTTTTGGCCCTGTGCCCCGCTGCCCTCCTCCCTCCCTGGTGCCGCCTCCTCCCCGCATCGCTCTGCAGGCCGGCGGCGGCTGCGGCGGCTGCAGCGGCCGCGGCGGCATCGGCGGCGATGAGGCCGGAGGCGAGGGAAGCGACGAAGATCGGAGGGACGCTCAGCGCTTCTCATTCCGGGTGGGTCACCGCAGTGTGTGTGTGCTTGATCGGCCGGCCCCCGGGGTCGGAATGTGCGAAATATTTGGTCAGAACGAAAGATACTCGTGTAAAAAAAGGAAATCAGTTCGCACACGAAAAAGAAAATGGCTTGCGTGTAATGGAGCGGTTTCCCTACTAGACTTATCTGCCTCTATTAGACTTATGATTCATTTGATCATTATTGTGTCTGTTTGTGTACCTATGGTACACTGCAAACCACCGCTAAGTTTGTGGTAGGGACTAATTCCACATCAAGCATGTTTCATCAAAATTAAGCGTTAGGCATTTAAATGTTATTAAATTGACGCCAGAAACTGTTTCATTTAAATGTTAGTCGGAAGTTAGAACGTAAACAGACGTAATATAATTCAAACTTTGAAAGTAAACTTAATAAGTACCTATGGTATATTAGCATATTATTGCAAGTGTGTGAGACAAATTAGTAAGGTTTGCGATAAAGGGAGTTAATATTTGATGGTTGGAGGCTCTACTTGTGCGTCAAACATGTGTGTAAAAATATCAAGCTTATTTATTGCATTATATTGAGTTAGAATAAGATACATACTTCAAATGTTGATATTGATTTAAGCTATAATTCTACCTTTGGTCTGTAAATATTCACGTCCTAGTTCTAATAATCTAATGACAGTGCTAAATTTACCCTTACATGGTTTTACAAATGCAAATCTTCTTCCCGGCGCAAGATATAATTTGGCAATCAACCTCACGCCGGTCTAATATCGTCCACCTAATAATATATTATTCTAAGTGGTACCTATTCTATGCCTAACTGGTGAAAATAACATCAGACTTTCATATTCTTTTCGCATTTCCCTAGAACTCTAAATATTTCCCTACTTATTTCAAGTTTTCCTAGAGAAAATTCATGAGTTAGAATTGAACCTAGGTTTTTAATCCTATTCTTGTTACATAAAATCCTATACTTGTTTTCGATATCTTGGATAAAATCGGTGTTAGGCAGTGAACCACTGTTATTTCAAGAATTCATCACAACACAATTTTAAAAATGTGTTGAGATGAAATTCAATCGCCTGTAACTCTTTGTATTTTAAGTTAAACGTCACATCCCTGTTTGAATTTAACTTTCAAATTAGTCCACACTATTGTAAATAAAATCGTATTGAATTACTTGTATTAAGTAGGACCATAATCACATTTAAACATTTGAGTTTACGTAAAGTTGAAGAGTACAGAAGACATATGCCGTATAGATTACAGAGAACATACTAGTTTTAAGATCTTGATAACACTACAAGAGATTTCATTTTCAAATGAATTTTTAAAGTGTATTTTCAAGAAGTAAGCATGCTAAATTCAAGTACTATTACTACAAATTCTTTGCTTTAGATTATATTTATCATAGACAATGTCAAACGTTTTCTATCAGACTTCTTATGGCAGATACGGGACTGGATGAGAAACTCTATCGTTGAAATCACCACGGAAATATTCACTACCAACTAATGATAATATGATACTTTGAGTCGCGCAAAATTAAGTGTATCGGGTCAATACTTGTAAATTTATTCTACAATTGGATTGAAGTTCACTTGAAAAATCTCTGCACACTATTTACTCAATTTCAATCGTTTTACCAAAAACTAGTATTGATTTTTGCGTTGCAAAATTATCCCAAATTACCTATTCCCTCTCAAAGAGCTCATCTGGCACTGGTGTAATAATGTTTAAATAGAGACAAGTTAGATACACCCCCAAAATTTCATTTAACCACCATTTTAATTGTATATGTGTACTTATATTTTTACTTTGATCGTTACAGTGGCATCGTGAAACTGTAGCCCTACCTTTTTCTCGGGTCTTCGCAGAATTGCCATCGCTTTTAAGTAGATCCACGTTCGTCGAATATTCCTAATATACTTTGTATATAATCAGCAATCGACGACTCGAACAGGACATGGCGGTTAGGGTACATTTAACTATAAGAATGGGTGTACTAAGAGAATCGATAGGAATGATAGTAATACGACTGATGCAAAACTCTGCCATTCTTATGCCACCCTTAAGGAGCGATGTCTCAATTAAGCGGCAGGTTCGCTCCCCATCCAATTGACCATGATGGGCACCAGGAGAATTTTAGAAGAAACTTCCTCTAGTAATAGCGCATGACGTTCGTCAAAAGGATATCATCCAGTTCAAAGAATTCTTAAAACTTTACTGTGAAATCTTAACTACAGAGATGTATGCTTACTTAGTAGTGGATCGTAGAAAGATTTTGACGGAAAAATATGTGCATGGCCGCACTTGATAAATTTTCACGAGTTTATATTTATAGAATAATAGAGCAATCATCACCTAATTTCAAATTTTGGCACGAAAAAACTCAAAAATAGCCTCATCTTATCACAACTACGTTAAACACACTTCATTCAATATCGGAGAAAATATTCGTTAGGTGATGATGTCCGATTGGTTTTTCCTAGTTTGTTGCGAGTGTTTTTTCTAATTTGCGAGAGGTGTTAAAGCACTTTGATATCTTTTATCTGAAGATCGGTCGAAATGGCTGAGATACGCTAAAGGTACGGATCCCAAGTCCACCACGGACACGAGTGAGTTCAATTTCAAAGGTGGCTAAGTAAACCGCGCTACATACTGAAGCGAGTAACTGGTTAGAATGACAGAGGATCATCGGAGTAATCGGCGAGACTGGCCAAATATTTCGGTTCATTTTTCAGCACAATGAGTGAATACCTAAAATATATCATGAGATTCATGATCGAAACATAAGAAAAACTACTTCTTTGTATAATAATCTGGTAGCGATGTAGCTCGGGATTTATTCTCCGATATCACGGGATAAAATGAGGACCACTTATAAAATTATAGACCAGAAAATGAACCGTCCTTCTTCATGCAAATGATTATTTCTAAATACGTTTTAGTTTGAAATTATGTCAGACTTCTAGACTTTTAGTAGCTTCAAGTACAAAAAATAGTTTTCTTGGCCTTTGCTTAATTCACAGAGCGGGTTATTTTGATGTTAAATATCCCCAGAATAAAATTTCTACACCGAGAGAAATAGGTAATGTATACATATATATACATATATATATATATATATATATATATAACACTTCACTTTTTAAAAGTGTCACGGACGTGAATAATAATGCATAAAATTTAGCACTAGTGGACACAGACAAAACACAGAATCACACAAAAAAGAGACTCACTAACTTTCGAATTTTCGGTGGTCGTAGCCACCTTAATCAAGGAAGAGAGGGACAGAACTCAGTTCAGACAGAGCTCAGAGAGTTTTGTCCCTCTCTTCCTTGATTAAGGTGGCTATGACCACCGAAAATTCGAAAGTTAGTGAATCTCTTTTTTGTGTGTTTCTGTGTTTTTGTTTGTGTCCATTAGTGCTAAATTTTATACATTATATATAAATATAAATATAAATATATATATATATATATATATATATATATTTAATGGAGGATGAAAAGACAAGTGAAACGACAAATTCAGTCATAGAAATAAGTATAAAGAGGGCGGGAAGAAAGCACATACAACCATGCCTCAAATTCACAAACAACATTTCTTCTACGTAACAGCGAGTGCACGCGCATTGACAGTAATTGCAGTCAATAAAAAAATCATAGCGTGGGAATATTGATATTTTAAAGAGGTAAATTTTCATTTAAAATAACTTCCTAAACCTCAAAAACCTCAATAATACTTTGGAATGATTACTGCAAGAAATGCTCGATTTTACGAGCAGTAGCCATTAATTCAAAATAAGGATAGAGATAGGACACATTATGTACTTAAATATTGACGAAAACCATTGTTAAACTGGAACAAGACCAAACGTTGGGGCAATGACAGCCCCTTCCATTAATCCCTGAACCACTGAGGCAGGACAGTGGTAAACACGGTATTATTAGTTCCAGTGTCCAAGCAAATGAGGAGGCTTTGAAATGAGAGGGCTTACTGAAACATAGTGGAGTTTGAATTTGTTTGCTGAGGTTTTGGGGTGTTGTAGAGAGTTCTTCCTGCTCTACCCTCCCTCTCACAAATCCAGAGAATGAGGCATGATTAATTAGGGTCAGTTCATTAATATGAACCTCTGGTTGCTTTACCACTACACGATTGTAAATAATCCTAAATTCTCAATGGCTGGAATTGGATACATCTCCTGGGGCTCTCAGTTTCTGACTCTCTGACTCTGATCTTCCCTCCATCGCTTTCACTTTGTTTACGTTTAATCTCCCTTTCACATCCTCGCGACCCTCCAGTTTCCGCATAAGCAAACGCGTGCACACCTGCCGCATTCCCTGGAAATCACCATTATGACATTAAACACCGATTATGTGTTGGGAATACGAAATGCTAGTAAAAGTGGCATAGTGGTAGATCTTTTGTAAACATTTTAGGATGGTTAGGACGATGTGTGTATATATATATATATATTTATAAACATTAAAATAGGAGGGCAAAAACTAGAGCAGGTAGAACAGTTTACGTATCTCGGTAGTGTTTTGGACCAACACGGTCAAAGTAGTAGGGACATAAGGAGAAGAATTGCGCTAGGCAAAGAGGCTTTCACAAGGAGGGAGTTGATGACAGGGATGTTGGGTAAGGATGTTAAGAAAAGACTCGTAAAAACTTGAGCGTAGCTATGTACGGCGCGGAAACGTGGTCATTGAAGTAGGAGGATAGACGTAGACTGGAGGCTTTTGAAATGTGGGTGTGGAGAAGAATGGAGAAGGTGAAATGGACAGAGAAGAAAACAATGAGGAAGTACTTGGTATGGTGGGCGAAGAGAGGGGTTTGTTGAGGGAAATCCTGTGGAGGCAGGAAAAGTGGATGAAGGGAGTTTTTACCGGCAGTGGGATGTTGAAGACTGTAATTGAGGGGAGAATGTTGGGCAAACGAGGAAAGGGAAGGAACAGGATGGGTATGTTGGACGGAATGAAGGGCAAAGCACCTCAAGTAGGGATCGA
This sequence comes from Hetaerina americana, assembly GCF_022747635.1. Lineage (NCBI taxonomy): Eukaryota > Metazoa > Arthropoda > Insecta > Odonata > Calopterygidae > Hetaerina > Hetaerina americana. The sequence continues at coordinate 81,732,408 of NW_027286763.1, forward strand.
GATACCTCGGAAAAATATTAACAACACCGCCGGGATTTGAACCCGCGTCCTCAGGGTGGGAAGCCAGTACGTTAGCCCCCGCACCATCTCGATCCCCGCATCAACAAGCTTCGTGAAGTCGGCCGTATTACGACATGAAGCATTTATCGCATATGACAAAGTAAAAAAGAATAAGACAACTTCTAAGATACGATCTTAAGTAATTCCGTGAAATTACTCATTCAACGTAAGTTATTCGTTACAATGACTTACCTCTTGCGATACTGAAGGGCCCGATATTAAGAAGTTACACTTCACATTAGTTTCACCCTAAGAAATTATTAGGGTACCTTGCTCACCATTAGATGCTGAGCATTTCCAATAAATGTAATTCGATTAAAATTACTTCAAAAGTGAATTGTAAATTTTGAATTCACAGATAACTTTCCCCCACTTCAAAACATTATTTCATTTTATTTGCATTTCGTCTTACACATTGCTACTTGACCTTTACATAATATATTCCTGCAACGAATTTTTAAATAAGGAATGGTAATCAAAATATGATACACTGATAAATATTTAAAGGAAACAATCACGAAGAAGATGATTTTTTCATTCTTCGTTTTCATCCCAGAAATCGTTTCTTTTTCATATTAAGGCGATGAAGAAGGAACGGTTTTTGGATTAATTTAATGATTGTTAGAAAAAAATGCTTAAGGAGTCTATACAAGCATGATTTTCTGAGAATTATCATATTTAATGCGTATTTTGGAATACGATAGCATATGACTTTTTTGATAAAGAGATTTTTTTCGATAGATGGGCTAGCATTTTCGGTTTGGATAAGCGTCGGCATTAATTCCGAATAGATTTAAAACAATTCTGGTCTAAGTAGTTAAAAAATCACTGTTTTACACGTGAAAAAAAGCAATTCCACCAGTGGTTATTGACTTTTTGAATGCTATCATAACGCATGCCATTTGGAGAAATATTTTCCCAAAATGTACTTCAGAATAAAATATATTTTGGTAGTCATCCTACTGCAAACTTGTTGCTGTTATTTAATGGAATTAAAACATTTTTAAGAGCTTATTATTCAACACTTTCCAAGAAAAGGAAATATGATAAACGTAGTATGAAATATAACGTAATATTAGGGTAGGAATTTAAAGCATAATTAAAATTTATATTGATACAGACAATTGTATTAAAACTCTTAGCTATGATTTTCATTTTGTGGACAACCGTTACCTAGGTAGTCGTCTAAAATTTTACCGCAACGCCATCGTTAATCGTTACCACGGGTCAATGAATTATTTCATTGAATTAACTTCTTCTTTCTTAAAAACATTAGTCCCCTGGCGGCGTATGCCATAATGCGAGAGCGTGATCGCCGGCATTAGCCGAAAGGTCCCCCGAGTCCATATGCCCACATCCCCCTCCCCATCCGGCGGAGTTTATGCATCCATTTTTCATGAGAAATCAAGTGGAAATGACGATGAGGATGCGGTCAGAGCCATTCTTTCATGATTTATGGTAGCATGTGCGATATCTAACTGGATATCTGCACTCCCCCTCTATCCCCAAAGCAGTTTTTATGAGGGTGGTTTGGCGCTGCGTCGCCACTGCGGTGGATAAATTCGGTGGTATAAATACTGTCAACCATGCCGCGGAGGTCGGAAGCATTCCATATCCGAAGACGGAGACTGAGAACATGGTATTGGGCTGACATTTGCGAGTCCCCAGTTGACGCACGGTTTCCCCTAGGCATTGCCTAGTTGAGCACGTCCATCTCCATCGACATAGTCGCGACTCTAACATTTGCTCTAACCTATGATCGCGAATTATTCAAGGAACAATATAGTTTTCAATCCATAAATCCAGGTTTATATTTATCTTATTGTATACAGGTTATCTAATCTGACGATTAAAATGTGCATATCGGAGGATTGTATAATTTTATGGGAAATTCCCTCTTGGTGAGCTGAGTACCCTTTTACTTATATAAGTGGCATTATTTGACAGTAAGAGTAAGATAATCAATGACACGTTAATGAAATGTGGAAATTAAGAGGAAATTTTATCAATATAAAATAAAACACTCGTAATTATCATCTAGATTTATTCCATCATTTTCCTTCCTCTAAAATTATTCTTAAACGTACTTTGTTCTGTACCGTGCTTACTCATTACTTTTTTCAATAGAATTAATTTACCCAATTTGATGGTATTGCTGATGATGAACATATATTTAGTCTAGTGCCTACCTACTCAGCATGTCTACTCAACGTAAGCTAGTCATCACGAAACATATTTTTTCTTTAATTTTGTTAACCTCATATTTTCTCTTGACTGTAGACGTATTTTCAGTACGTCTACATTGATCCTATTGACGCCTAACAATAGGTATTTCTGCCATTACGTCCGCAAATAACTTAACACCTACGATCGATGGCTGAAAGATACCAAATGCGCCCAAAGAACGGGGTTATCATCACCGTTTCCTCTCCATTGCATTGTAATGATCTTGTTAATGTAAGACCCAAGATGAAATTAGGTTTGTGTCTTCGGCGTGACTTTATGGCATTTACATAACATATTGAAATGAAATTATTGACTATATAATTACACACACTTTTTAATTCCGCACACAAAAGTATGTGGAATTACAAAGTAAATACTTTCATTTCAATATGAAAGTAGGTGTTTCGGAGTGAGCGCTGATATAGATGATTGAAAATGATACCGCGCATCATGACAGAATCCTGAGTTAATAAACCTGCAAGAAGTATTAGAAAGGACATCGAATCAGAAAATTACTTAAAGTGTTAAAAACATATTGGCACGTCTGACAGTAAATATCCATTCTCCTTGAGGAGGAAGAAAATATAAAATTTATTTAAAGTCAAAATGTGATTTTTTTAAACGCTTTTCTTTTTCTCGGATATGCATTTCCAGGCATCAAATGCTACAGACCATTGGGTCAAACATCAATTACAGTTTGAAAATTTTGGTTCATATTTCATAGCCTTGACTTATATTAGATTTGGTTTTTTTGGCGATGCAAAATATTATTATACGCGAAAGAAATGGCTATGGGGAACATAAATCACATAGCCTTTCCGCTTCACCCCACGCCTATGGAAATAAAAAGTATCGACCAAAGCAATTTCTTCTAGTTAAGATCTCCCTGAGTAACACTATCGTCTAGCTACCATTGACACCAACCAGTTCAAATATTTAAACCGATGAAAATACGGGAAGAAGGCAGTTGATTAGTATACCTATTAAAATACCAAGAAGGGCTAGCTGCTTCTATTTTACACTAAGCTGCCCTCGTGACGATAAAGGGACTTGAGAAAAATAACATTTGATATTGTGAGTAAAGCGTTCGACTACTGACCGGAGGACCCAGGTTTCAGTCATGGCGATACTTCTGGATACCTCTAGGTTCAAACAAACTATACGCTTTTTCGGGTAATTCACCATGTATATCCCCTGGAGGTTCACAGGGAAATGACCTGGCCCCAATACCCTGCTAATGCGTGAATTTCACACGCTTTTGGGCTCAGTATTAGATGGGCTCTACTCTTGCCAATCAAACCGACATGTTTGCTGACTGCTATGGCATTTTTATTACAAAAGTGTAAAACTTCAAATGCAATATAATATATACGCCAGTACTATAGTGAAATTTGTAATTGTATCACTTGCGAAATGAAGTAACTGATTGCTTATTGTGTTTGAGAGATTTACCAAATGCACCTATGGACCATCTTGGGCTGCTTAAAAGAGTTCTCCAGTTGCAGTTATTCCGTATTTTAGGGTCTACTAAGGAGGATCACCTTGAAGACACAGTCGCCAAAAATCTTACGGATTCGGCGTCAAAAAAATTCAAAGGTCGTAACGAACACAATGAAATATTGCGTCCTTCGTTTTAACGTCTCCCCCTCGCGGATTACTATGACGGAGCATTCGGTTTTTTTTATGGAGTGACATTTATTTTCCGAGGGAAAGAAAAAGAGGCGCCTCTTCCTCGCGACGGGGTGAAGCCCACTTATGACTCAGCCGCATGAAGACGTCTCGGTCTCGATGGCGGAGGGAAGATGGAGGGGGGAGGAGGAGAATAAACGCCGGGGGCATACAAGCAAGAGCGCCGCAGCGATTTCGCGTGGGAATTTCCACCGACCACCGCCTCGGTTCGTTCCGCCCCGATGACAGCTCTCCCTCCCGCGTTGCTCACTTCATTCCCCCCCGCGGTGCACTCTGTTCCGGCAATCGATTCCCTCACTCACGAGACGCATTTCTAACCCTGAAATCGAAGCTCTGACCCCCCCCCCTCCCTTCCCACGACCACCTACTCCAATTGGAATGGAAGGAGGAAAAATAAATATGAATCCATGACGTTTCCTCCTCGGTCGCCTTCTTTTATTCCTGATGGGGTGGGAAGGATCCGTGGGAGAACGCCCAATGGGGGAGAGGAGGCGAATGGAAAGGACCTGGTTGGTATTCTCCCTCCCCCATCCCTCGCGGCCAGTCTTGCAGCGCTCGGGACATGGTACAGGTCGATATTCTCAATTTATGCCGAGCAAAACTCGCTCGCCGTACGGCTCAGAGCACTCCCCATTAACGGAGAACGGATGGTAAATACCAAATTTTCCCCTCTGGTCGTTCATTCCGAGAATCGAACGAGATTTTTTTCCCGAAAAAATAGATTTCCATAAAAATTGTATTTGGGCATGCTTAGTTCGACGTCAGAAGGTTGCAGAAACCGATAAGCGAGCATTCATGACGTCCTGAGACAATTTGTCGGGTGAATATCAATACATGTCCTAGTATTTAAATCCGACAGTTGCATGACTTCAAGTCTGTTTATTTCTGTCCTAACCCTTAATTATCTCACGCTCCGGGAGTTCTGACGTTTATTCTTAAAAAATTCAGCCTATCTGGCATATAAATTTGTCCTTAAGTATGAAAATAGTCTTTAAAAATTGAGTTCATCAAAACAAACTTCGAAGTTGATAAAACTGAAGATTTTAGGGTATGGTTTAAATTTTCTCGTTTCTTTTCGTCCTTCTATGATTCAGCCGTCCGATTTGCACTCGCGATCAGATATGCCATGAACACGAAAGGCGCTAAAACCTTTTTAATTATATTAATACGTTTAAAATTTAATTTCCTTTGGAATGTTAAACCAATGGCATTTTACGCAATGCCTCACTTTAGCAAAAAATATATTAGCATTTGTTAAAAAGAAGACTACTCGTCTGGGTTGATAAGTAATTTTACGACGGGAAACGATTTGAAGAAAAAGAAAGAACAGCAGAAAAGTTGAAAAATTAAACCGACTGAAAGGAAAACAAACAAAAAGGTACTAAGAAGTACAGGGAAGGAGAAAGGGTTGTAGGGAAAAATTCTAAAGGGCCAGAAAAGATGGAAGTAGAACATTTCAATTGGCGATGAAGGCTGTTGAGGACTGATACGTAGGAAGCAAAGGTGGAAACGTTTGGCAAGCGAAGTAGAACGTAGGCGGAATTCAAAAAGGGTTTACTGTATTGAAGGATGTCGCATTGTGCCTTGCTAGGTGAGACTTAGAAATTTAACATTGTTTGGTCTCTGTATCCATCCAAAACTTACCTTAAATGGCAGATTATTATAATAATAATATTATGACAGAAAATTTAAATGCGGAAAAAATGACATATATTAATTTCCTGACCTTAAATACCACTCTATTTATTGTTACTCAATCACTGAAGCACCATCAATTCGCGAGTCAATCGTGTTTATTAAGTAGTGTGCTCGCGCGGGTGTGTGATCAAGTATTTGAGGCTGGTTTTGCAAGAGTTAAGTACAATGCAAAAGAAAGTATGTGGAATTCTCTTCCCAGTGAATTATTAGTTAGGCGAAAGTGAGATTCAACAAATTTCAAGAAGGCAATCCGATGTTCTGAGAGGGAACATGAGTCATAAGCGGAATGCATTCGGAAGAAGAAAGATTTGGCGAAAGCTAGACGACAATGGGCTAGTGAGGCGAATGGCACATCGGTCTCACTCCGCTCCCCTCGATTTCCCTGTTCGTTATCAGAGCGAGGGGATCAGTGTTATCACCGATGGGAGGGGATCGGTCTTAGCTCGGGATTCGGGTGGAAATCACGTCAAGAACCATGCACTAGTCGCGCAGTGGTATAGTGACTGTCCCACTTTCTTAGTGCCCCAAGCAGTGTATTGTAATCATTGACTCGAGGACCACTCAAGATACGTGATATATTTCAAGTGGTCCGCTCTTCGTGTTTATCGCATATCAATATTTCTCATGAGAACGAAAAATATTTGTAATTTTCTACTCTAGGTAAATTTTTCACCAATGACGTGATTCATAGCAGTTATCTTCAACTTAAAAAAAAGATGCTTTTGTGACGTTTGTGAACCAGTAGATGACGATTGGAGATCTAAACGTATTGTAGGTAACAGATTTGTAATTGCGAAAAATTATGCACGCATTTATTTTCTGCAATATTTTCATTAAGTAACGCTTTAATCATAAGGCCTACGGAAATAGATGTATTGAGGTTGTTCATGGCGCCTTTTTCGTTCATAATTACGGTAATTGCCAATTTAACTAATTAGAGGAAGGCACGCTAAGAAGCTGAAAAAATTGCCACTTTCTTAACGTCTCGAGTTACAAATGAAGTTGAAGTTGGTCGGTTGCAGAAATAAGTAAAAATCCATGAGGACAGAGGGATAGCGAATGCGAATCCTAATGACAGCGTTCGACACCACTAGTCAGACCTTGGCTACGTGATTACACTAGCTATCTATTGCATAACCGTAATTTACATGCCCGAGAGATAAGAGGAGGCAGGAGGAAATGACTGATTCCTCCCCTGAGTTGATCATTACATGTTACGCAATAAACAGAACTGAACTCTTCCCTGTAAAAATTAGGTACATGGACCCGGCCGATTGATGTCAAGTGTCTTTTTTCTTTAGTATTGTACGAATTCCCAGTTTAACTCTGGTTTTACTACTATATTATATTCCTAACTCGTCCAAATCCAAATGACTGTACATCAAACATTGGATTCCTCGCAAGACACATTATTAAATACTTACTTTTATAGCAACGTAGAGAGTCCAGCAAAGGGAATTTTTGCAGATCTCCCTCTCTATGCATAACAGTATTTCGGACTAATGTTAAGGATGAATATTACGGTAGAGAATCTCAAAAAATGCTTAGCAATACAATTCCTCGTGAAAGAAATAGGAAACAACGAGGTAATAATGTGGGAAATAGAATTGTGTAAATTCTAGGTCACACTTATTCCAATATTTTTTGAAGAATGAACGAAGGAGTAAACTGCGGGTCAGCCTAAGGTAAATAGGTTCCAAGATGTCCATAGGTTCCAAGTAATGCAGTGCAAGAGCAAAGGACAGACAAGTTATTTCTAATTTATTACACCACATAAAAAATCTGCGGAACATAATTGGGGTTCTTCAAGCAAAGTGTCGATAAGAGAATCAGGGACAGTTCAAAGAAGATCTGCTTAATTCGACAAACATTTCTGCGAGGGCAACGCAAGCATGACTACATTATTGGGGAAACAAGGAGAATATTTTCCAGGCATGGAGACAGAAAACCAGGATTTTAGGAAGGAAGAAGGAAATCGAATTTACTTCTGAGCCTGTGGAAATTATTGGGTACCCGTACTCTTTGGACTGATTAGCCTAATGAGATGAAATAGAACAAATAATCACCAGCAATGATGATGCCTTTGAGCTCTCGGTCGGGGGATTTGCAAAACCAAGGTGCACGGACAATTTTGATGGAAAGTATTTTTGCCATCTAACTTTTTTGCGAACTATTGCCATTTATCTATGATTACATATTTAAAGACCTTGTCGTGATATACCCTGCCACAAGTCCACTTGGCGACTGGCAGAATGTGGCGAGGATGCAGCATCTTTCTCTCTAGTAGCATTGACTACAGTCGCTCATAACTCGTCTCATGGAATGCCTTTCTCTGCTCCCACAGTCGCCTCATGGACATGAAGCTGGCGTCAGGTGTTCCAAGATCGTCAGGTTTCCACATCTGCGACATCCTCGACTTGCACGATTCGAAGATCATCCCGGAGGATGGCGAGGCGGGCGACCACGAGCAAGGGGTCACCCAGCTGGCACCCGAAGGTAAGGAAGGATCCCCCCAAATTTTATTTTATTTTTTAAAATTTTATTTACTTAGTACCGTGCAGGTAACCGCTGGGGTGTGTGGTAGGGGATGATTACACACAAGACTAATTTAAACCCAAATTAGTTATCCCTCCTGGCGCGGCCGGGCAACGTTATCCCTCCCATGTCACTCGTGGGAAAAATGATATCTTAAAATCTATCTGTTCTACACTTAATCTATCTAAATTTATTTACATGATCTGTGATACTGTAGTACGGTGGGGCTAGTAATACATTTTCAATTTGACCCCTTACAATCACCAAACCGGTGACCCGTTTTACAAAGTTACGACTGAAGGTATAAGTTCTCTAAATACAGTCGGTAACTAAATTTCTAACTTCGAGGAATCGTAAAATGAGTTGCGGCTTTGAGGAAGACCCGAATTTCATCTCCAGTCGGCTCCACTCTACATTACCGATACCCTTAACAAGTCAGGTTTACATGCGTGCGGTTCCCGTGAGCTAAACGTTGGGTGCGAAGGACAAGCCAATCAGATGACTTCTGCTCCTCGAAACTTAGGGGCGACCGAAGTCGAAGAAAATAAAATTTCTTCGCGGGAAACGAAGGTACGTACGTTCCTGTGACAATAAGGACCAATAACCAAGTCTAGACAAGAAGTAAAAGAACTTCCTTATGGAAAAGTTCATCTATTCATCTACAAGTTTAAATAAGGCGCGCGATAATTGCAGCTATTTTATTAGGGTATTTTCAAAAATTCTCTTAAATATATCTCGTGTAGTATTTATTGACACGACGTTAAAAAGTACACTTATGTCTGAGCATTTCAACGGGAAAACTTGGCCTTAATTACCATCCGAAAGCCTAAAACGAATATCAGGTGATCTCTCTTGTGAAGAACATACTCGAAGGACTGCGTTCAGATTGTCATGTACACTTGAAATTACCACCAAACGCAGAATGTTACTCTTATTTAATTTCATAAAATGTGGAAATTCTTCTATTCGTATAGAGCCCTAATATTATGATGTTATCAACAGCTTTAGTTTTTTACCCTCAAGGCGTTGTTGGATGGTGGCACAGAACGGCCAGGAAGCAGTCATTGAGTATACATACATTCTGTGACATACTATAGTCCTACTTATGCGACTGAACTTGATTGGCCCCACAATGTGATTAGTTTCGTCTTTTTGGCTCTGTTGCTTGACTGCAGGCATTCACGACCTCGCCCGAATCTTTACCGCGGACAGATTACGTCAATGGAAGCGGTGAGGAATAAATAAAACTACTCCGCCGAACTACTACATGTTGTTAGTTAAACGATGACTCTGACATAATCACGAGCAAGGTGAGAACGGATCTTTGAACGTGTATTGGCTTTTCTGCTTCTTATTGTCGTTTCCCTCCTTCATATCTTGTCCCCCACCTCAATGAGCGAGCGGATTTCTTTTCGTTCGTTTTAATTCTCAACCCCTCCCTTATTTCATCACCCCCCCAGGTTAATATTTACGAGGTCGTAGGATATTATAAGCTACTCTTATATTTTATTCCCTGTAATAAAGAGTATATAGGAGAGCTTTAGGCAGTTATATCTATTATTTGGATGTACTACAAGATGGAGTATTTCCCCTCTTTAAAAGTATTCACATAATGACAAAATGAAGGCGGTGGAAACTCGCGTACATTAAGCCACAGAACCCCCACCACAAGGCTGAGATAGCGGTAAAAACGGCAATATTTTCTTCCGTAACTCTCTCGCGAAACGTTTAATGTGATATTTAAAAAAATAATAGGAGAATCTTTCTCTCCTCCCTTCTTTGAGGCATCTTTACGGAGTAAAAAGAAGAAGAATATTTTTAGAGAAGCAATTTTTTAAGAATTTCTCCAAATTTTCTTTCATTTGACGAAGAAAAGTTTTATTTCTGAATTATAATACTGGTTTCTTATAACAATAAGAGCTTTTACATTCGGGAAAACTTTCCAACTGGTAGAGCGGTAGGCATTGATATTTTCATGCAGAGGGGCTATCGTGTTTCTTAATAACTTTAAAATGTAGGCATTAAGCAGCTTTGAGCTGGGTAGTGCTAATTTAATTATTATTTCAATTAAACTATTTAGACTGACTTATCTTGTCGTGAATGTTACAAAGTACTGCGAACAAGAATGATAAGAAGACTGTGCTGAAGAGAATTCTACCCTTAGTTGCTTTTCACGATTTCCTCATCAGTTCTCTCCCGCTCTCCGTAACACCATAACCAGTTGCGCTGTTTACGCTATTATTATCGTACGTAGTAGTGTCAGCTCACGCGTTCAAAGTTGGGTCAGCTGGTGGTCGGACTACTATGCAGTCGCAACCAGTAGGGCAACACTAAGCCCACCTCCCTCTATTCTTCTGCTTTATCTTGTTCTTGCGTCATCGTGAAGCCAAGGATGGACAGGGAATATGGCTACATATGCTCTTCGGCGTCTTGGATGCGTTTAATGCACTTCCGCGAGCCGTAAACGTTGAATTTTCTTAATAAGTCTCTTCGCGCATTTTTTAAACTCTATTTTCACGTTGCCTACTCCTGTGACGAGTTGCACGACTGGTACCGGTAAATCTTTGCTCTGAGTTTTTATGTACATCGCAGAAAATCAATACGTTCCTTTTTGAATTGTTGTTCGGGTGAAATTCGCAACTGAATATGGCTTATCAATAAGCTTTCGTGAATAGCACCGGAATATTTAACTGTTTACTTATCGTGAATTATCTGGACCATCGTTCAACTCCTTGCAAAGGTTAAAGAACACAGACTTTGCTAACTCCCCATATGGAGTATATACCTGTACATGATACGCGTATGAGTTCAGTTCAGTTATACCTTACTACTGAGGTGACACTGCCTCTTGTTTGACCACAATGATTAATGGTAAACAGTCAAATTTTCAATTATTTCAACCACAGTATCTCTCGGGTAAATTCGAGACGCATTCCCAACCACGTTTTACGTGATTTCCCTCGGAGGGAATATCTTATAAAATTTGCGGAGGTCAATCCAGATAAGACCTGGGGATTAAAATGTCTATTTTGAGCATGATTTACAGTGTGAAGATTTTTCCTAGGATTCATTGGAGTGAAGTAATTCATTTATTTGTAATAAATATTAAAGAGCCAAAAAGAGCTACTTATTTCAGACAAATCCACTTAAACAGGCTATGAATAATATTATCACAAACAACGCTGATTGTGTAACAACAATTTGATAACATTTCATGCACCACGCGAAATGAACTAAAATAATAAGATTATGAAAGAGAATGCCTAAGTAGACGAAAGTTTGACCAAAGTAAGCTTTTTTGATAATCAATAATTTTATGAGACAAATACTGCGAAGATTTAATTAATTTTTTTTGTTTCTATTTAACTCGAGCATTTTTTTCGTAATTATTAATATTTTCCTCATCATATTCTTATCCTGCGGTTTTTACAGAGTTATATTCTATCCCTCATGAAGGCTTCCTTTGACCTCAGCAACAAATATTATAAGGATAGGTTCTGGTTTTGAACAGTTTATCATCAAACGCTGAAGGAAAACTGAAAGGATCTAAAATGATGAAGGTTTAAATGCAAATAATATTTTCTAATTGGGTGTTTTCTCGGCAAGTTTGATGGATTATCCAAATATATAATCGTTTTTTAAGAACATTGCAGTTAAATTTATTTTAATATTGAAAAGGAGTCGAACCGGACTCTCCAGAATGAGAAAAATACAAAGTTCACCTCCCAAATACATTCTCGTGAGAGCCACGTTTTTATTTTTTTGGCCATCGATACGTCAATGGATACTTTATTTTTTAAACAGATTTGCTTCGGGAGCAATGTCAGTCCTCGTGCTGATGTAGGTTTTGCCCTCCCCTAACGGTGACTTATTTTCCTTTTGAGTGGTCGATCGACTTCCCTTTTCATCGCGTCCACATGCCTGCCAGCTTCGAATAATCGGAGTACTTTGATACATATTTCGATTCGTCCGGGGAGGTTGGACAGGAGAGTGAAAAAACGTCAACGGGAGGTGACATGGAGGACGCAGGGAGAAAATGTGTCATGTCTCCGACTGAAATATGAACGTTGAGACAACACAGAGATTGAGATGGATTCATCACAAATGACATTATTTTATTAAAAAATTTTTTTTTCAAAGATATATGGCCATGTCAAATAACCTGTGGAAAAGGAGTCACGATCAAGGGAAAGGAGAAAATATTATATGATGACAGCCAGTACTCGTGATCAGCTCATTTCCTCGTGGATGCAAAGGGCGAAGAAACCCTGTTCCAATTAGGCATGATAATTGAACTATCTCTAGATTCATCAAGAACTCACACTCATCAACTTTTTGATTGAAGGATTTTTTTTGCTAAGGTTCGCGGAGATATTGAACACCCATCTGTTTAATTTCTATCAAATTCCACGTCAATTGATTCGGGGACTCTATTCTTAATAGTCTCATTTTGGATTATGGCAGAAAACGAATTTTATGTCACTAATTTCTCTTTAACTGAATTCTCCGCACTGCCTACTTCTGTCACCTCTGCTACATTAATACGCTTTGCTTTGCAGTAGAAAAAGACTTTTAAGAATCGCTGTTTTTGACTACATTCACTGACGACTTTCCAAGTATAACGATTCCTTGTAAACCATTTACTTTTCACTCATAACTGTATTTTGATTAAAATATCTTTCATTCTCTTAATATTTAACAAACCAGTGTAGCCAGCTATCTTCTATTACTGGTGCATTTAATTCTAATTATTTCACGACCCACTCCTTCCTCACCCTATATCTCCAATTTTTACCGTAAACACTCCATATCCTGTGAATTTAGTCGAATTCTATGCTTTTTCCAGGGGAACTGAGTTGAACTTCCTAATAATAATGTGAAGAGGGAAGACACATTTTTACTAAAGATAAGCATTAATATTTTATGCTTTCCAAACACTGCCAAAAATCTTCCATTCGGCATTCGCACACCTTTTCGATCATTTCAGCTAAAAAAAATCAATTGAACACAAGAGATATTAATACTTTTTGATTGGACTTTCGAGTATAATTATGGACCTCCTAATTCCAAAATTTTTCGGTTTGACTCGTTACCTAAACTGTGGATAATAAGACGCATCCCTCAAGGAAACTATACGCCAAAATTATATTGACGGGAAATGCAGCAAGGTGTAATGAACGTACTTCATTTGAGATTGCAGTTTCAACGGTGCTCCCAATCTGTTCGATGACACGACACTAGATACGGCGACAATAAATATATTGCAGGAAGCGGAGACATGCCGAATGATGGTCTGGGGTCCTTATACTCTCCTCCCTCCGTTCCTCATCGTCCGTGCGCATATGACCGTGGGAATCGTGGCTGATTGTGAGTGGCGTTGGCGTGACGCCCCCCCCTCTCCTCCCTGGACTCAGCTCTCCGCTTTTACAGACTGATTTAGGGAATGGGAAATCGCACCAAGCTCACTCCAGAAGAATAAGTCACGAATCCACAAAGGCCCGACGCATGATATGCTATTTAGAACAAGATATCCGCGGATTCTCGATCCCTGGGAAGATGGCCAGCCTAATTCGCTCTGTGAAGTTCGCTGTGTGTCCAAGAAATGTCACGTGCGAAATAAAAACCTATGACTAGAGCTATACATTTAACCTATTTGCTTACCATATCAGAATTGTAAACTTGGAAGATTTGGACATGTCCAATCCTAGATTTTAGATTCCTAAAACGATCAATCGTTACCATTTTGAAGTTGGTACAATAAGAATAAATTAGATTAGAATTCCTTCCGTGAACATTCTAGATGACTAAACCCTAACCTGCCTCAATCAATTTTTGGATAGATTACTGTGGTGGTGATAGTCAATATAATCTAATATTTATAAATGACCAATCAATGTATATCTGGCGGTATAGTAGCCCGGTAGGCAATGGCAGTTAAGCGGAAAGTCCTAATATCAAGTACCGGGTGATGGTTCTCTTTAACCCCTTCTTAAATCCAAGCGGTGCCATTATACAGATTAAAAAACTTCGTGGAAAACCGAGTCTGACAGAGGTAATGAAACTGCCCCCCTGGAATAGAATATGAATTTCACACACTCAGATATTAGGACTTAGTATAAGGTGTGCTCCACCCTCATCCAACAAATCTACCCTTGGCGCGATTACTGCGGGGGACATCAAAAGTATTCTTGATCAAATTATTCACCGAAATATTCATTATACATTTCCAAATAATTATTCTTGTAGTCGTGTTTAACACCGGACGCTGGCACCTTTTATTGGATAATTTGCTTCCACTGAGTCCACGTTAATAATACACTTAAAATAGTCAAGATTTCATATTTGACCAGCCGGAATTACAGAAATTGCAAGAGGGACACCAGGAGTTAAGGAGGTGTGTGAAGCTTCCGAGGATAGAGAGAGGTTAGAGATAGCTACCGGATTGCTTGGGTCAAAGGTTACGATGCAGCTTCATGTTTTTCATGAATTGCCTTAGATATGCAATGAACGTATGTAGAAATAATTTAATGGATACCTACTAATATATAGAGCTAACTTTGGACAGAGATGAACGGCTTGAGCAACCCTCTAGTACATGGGCTCTCATTTACCCAGCTGATTGTCAGACTTCCAACACTAATAGTCTAAATTCTTATGAAATCCTTTCCGGCAGTGAAATACCTTCAAATAAAAGTTTTTCGAATATTGAAATGACTCATACAATTTTCTCGATAATAATTTATATTTATTAAATTACATCTTGCACCATGCACACTATTACCCCACTCCATTCGAATCAAAAAATCTGGAATCTATTGAGACAAATGTATCGGATTTTACCTATCACTATGTAAGCTGCGTAATTCAAGTGAGAGACATTGAACGACCTCCTTCGTAAGTTGCTCAACTCTATTCAAATTGTAATATGAGAAATTAACTCGTGAAACTACGGGGACTTGTAAATATGTTCACTTTGATACAAAAATGGCCCAATAATGCATATATTTGAACGGATACCTCCTTAATGCTTATGCTATGTTTATATTTTGTTTTACTTGCTTTTACTTGTTCTCAGATACCATCTTGCGATACAAATCATATGGGTTCAACAATATATGTACATCGGTATATTTACTGTGCATGAAAACTTGACTCTATGAAATTTATTTTGTGTAGAAATAGTTACGCTACTAAACAATAACACCATTAGACAGCATTCTCTCTACTGACTTATTATTTGAAAGCTGTAGAGTACGGAATTGTCGCAGTAATATTTACTCACCGGCTCTTCCTTCCGTTCTAACCCTTTGTCGTCTCTTCCAGAAGGTCCTCTGCCGATGGCCCCTCCGGAGGGAGCATCGCTGGCGCCTTCCCCGGGTCAGGACGCCCTCTCGGCCGCGGCCGCCGTCTCCGTCGCCGGCATCGAGCACTATTACCGCGTGGCGGGACTCGCGGCCGCTGCGGCCGCTGCCGCCGCCTCCGCCCGCCACCCGCCTTCCTCCCCGCCCTCCTCAGCGCAGCTCCACCCGCAAGCGCAGCAACACCCGCTCTTCCTGCAGCACCACCCGCAGATGGACCATCTGCAGTGCCGATGGCAACACGGTAAGTAAATATCCACACACGCCAATTTAGCTGTTGGGGCACACGCTCAATCGCTAACTAATCTCTTACTGACGAATCTAACTAAATCCTTCGGAGGAATGCACAAAATTAGGGTTGAAAAACGCGAAACAAGCGTGAGAATGCAAGAATGAGTGTAGAGAAGGCATAGAGAAAATTTATCTGCCTACTAGTGCTCTTAGTAGGACCTAAGCTGTACGATATGAATCCCGTAGCATACCGTTTACATCCAGGATAGAAATCACGCTCCCATCAATGAATGTGATTATTTAACATAACGATGATTATCTAGCGTCGTCCCTTGAATTCCACTATCATATCGCTTTGGGGACCATATATCCAAAATAGTATGGTGGTTTGGTTATTCTTTGTCAGTGATAAGTCAGCTAATGGAATTCTTATGCAGTTGAACCCATTTCAAAAGCGATTGTTACATTCAAGCGATTGCTATATATCAAGGCTAGTTATACTAAATATCTGATAAAAATCTTATTGAAATTAATAATGATAATCTTCCAGTGTTGTATAAATACAAAAAAATGAACCTTCCATTTGAAAGATAATGAAATATTCCTAATATTTTTTAGTCATCAAAAGCGGTTTTTTATTCTTTCCCTTTAGGAAATTTATTGATTTTGGTTCAGGAAGTTGTAATATTTAACAATTGCTATAAACAAGTATTTCGTAAAAAACAACATTTTTATTAAATTTCACCTTTCCTGTCTTTTCTCCTTTTCTTGTCTCATTAACTCAATCTCAATCTTGATGTAAAATCAGGTAAATATAAGCTTAGTATCGGGAAAAACATCAAAATTATTTAAACTATTGCATAACACAAACCACTACTAGAGATATCTACTGTACTTGGACGAGTCGGGAAAATCTTCAAATGCTGCCATTTTCTCTCTCAAATTGTGTATTAGCTAGATCAAAAACCTACCAAACGGTGTTCATCTGCATCTAAATCTATACATTACCACGCAAGAAGTTGCAAGGACGTGTGGTAGGTGGTGATGCTACCATACCAGCCATACTACGTCTACTCCAATGCTTCCACAAGCACATGGCGACCCGGGATTCACCGAAAGGGCACATTAAAAGGGGACGACCGGAATCGGCAGTCTATCCCTCATATTTTGTGACAATTGTCTGCCCTGCCTATGTAATGAATGAGGGGATAAACTATGTATATATCCTCTATGGGGGATACAAAATCACAGGATGGATATCTCTGCAATAGGTTTGAATCTAGCTCTGAGTCTTCCCATATCTCAAAAATCACATGCCAGATCTAGAGAATCTGTGATGATTTGTATTCTTTCGCACTAATTTTTCACGAATCTGGCTTTCTTCTTCTATCCTGTGTTTTTTAAAGTCTGTAATCATTATTTTTTTTTAATGGATCCATATGCTCGCCGCATACTCTACGTGAGATCTTACCAAAGGAACATAGCACGACTCCTTCACTTTTTCATCTCGTTAATGCAATCCAGAAAACGGTTGATCATAAATTATCTAAATATGCATAGAAATCTAGAAGATACATTGAAGGGCCACCTAAATGACATGAAGCTCATTCTGTAACTTCGAGTTAGTTGCTTTCATGTCTCAAGTCTACTACGTAGTAATGCACTCAAGACAGTCTGGAGGTAAGGTGCACGAGGAAGAATACAATCTCTCGCGTGGCCATAGGCGGATTAAGAATTCCTCCAGTCCAAGACGGATAGCAGCTCATTATCCCAAATCGTACACGGCGGAAATGAACAATTGTCACGCTATTCTTTCGAGTAATTTCCCAATTTGGATGAGTTTGAAACGACGCTCAACACGTTATGGCTTTATTTTCTTAGTATCGAAAATGGGAAAGAATAATCAGATTGTATGATTGTGAAGCTTCCACTCAAATGAAATTTGCCTACAAAAAAAATTGTTGGGAAGTCGGTTGATGACTTCATTCGTGGAGCACTCAAATAATGAGGATGTGGGAGAAAACAAATAGTGGATTTCCGCTGCTTTCTCGACTCAACATAATTTCGACATGATTTACTGGCACTCGATTCAATAATGAGGCGTCTCCTAGCTTCCCGCCACGACTTTGAATGATTTCCAGGGTGAGGTTGAGAAAACTATAGTGTTTTAAAAATTTATTATTAGCTTGAAACAAGCCCAAATATAAGTATAGGATGAAGCTTGGGGTATTAAGATGTGTCACCAGGGTAGGCCAAGGGACTTCCTAGTCAGTAGTCCACCGTTCCAGCCACTACACTAACAAATACTTCTAACTTCTAACTAACTTCAAACCCAATAGGAACAAGAGAAGAAACTGGCCTAAATAACTTTGATTTGCACCCGCCGTATAATTTAGCACGAGGTAAACCCGGCCTTCATATTTCAAAAACCTTACTGTCAATGGCGAGGCCAACACGCTATGAAGATTTTGGGAGCCTCCTCGAAGAAACTTGGATTTATTCGACAAGTTGTCGGAAAATGCAATGAAAAAGTAAGATAGAGGTGTAAATTTGCAAACTTGGAATACGCAGCAAATATTTGGGATCTGCTGGAGAAGGATTTGATGAAGGAGATAGAAAATGGTGCAAAGATCTAAGTTTATGAAGAAATGTTACGATAAGAAAGCGAGAGTAGCACGGTTAATTGATGAACCAAAATGGGAGTTCCTCCAAGCGCGAAAGGAGAACAAAGCGAGACTGACCTATTGGAAAGGTACAAGGCACTCGGTTTAACTAATGATGCCGAATATATCATTACGGCCACTCATGGTGGCGGATGGACCGTTTGGGAAAGATAAGGGAGATAGAATGTAGAACTAATTGATGTGGGGACTCTTTCTTTCCTCGCATCATTCGCAAACACAGCAAAAATACCAATACAGAACGAAAAAACTACGGTCAATGAATCTAGCTGCGAATCACTAGCCTCAAACATCAATTATTTAGTTACCGAAGGCTAGAGAAGTTGGACTCCGGGGCAGAAGCCTTCTGAGTAACTACCAAGGTACGACGTAAATTTCAATTATTGTGTTTGGTCGTAAATGCGTAGCCAAAATGGCAACATTTGGAAAACTTTTGATGCCTTGTATATGCTTTCGACGAGCTTAGTCTGCGACTCCCAACATCCTGCGGCAAATAGTTTCTCATTAACTCAAACGCAAAAGGTGACGGAGATTATAAATACAACATTTTCTGCACCATAACGCATTGCTATTACTTGCAGTCAATCAAAACTAAGAATTCGAAATACTTTTTAATTATATATACTCAGACAATTTTCATTGCTGGGTTTTCTCTTTCACTGTGAAAATATTATCTCCATTTAAATTTCAATTGAATATCTCACCGGAGGTAATCGGAGCGTAGCCGACTCAGTTTGGGCTATGTTCCCATCAATTTACCACACGTTACCGTTCTTAGTTATCGCTGACTTCCCTAGTTTAGATTCAATTATGATTATTTTAATTATGATCCGAGAACACCTTCATAGTATTTCCAGTTTTCCGAGCTCCAAATTTTAAATAATTATTTTATTAAAATGAATTTACAATATCAACAGTTAGTACATGAATCATCACTTAATAATAATACTCTGTTCCTTCAGGACATTTTCAGTGTTACCTCACAGTTAAGACACGTATCTCGCAATGCCATAAAGAAATCCTGTTGATGACGTTAATAATTATTCTCGTGGCAAACTTGAGAGTCTCTGTTTCTTCAGCATTCGGAATCAACTGTTAAAAGAAAACAGGTATGCAAATCGCACTCGACCTTATTCATCAACTTTCTTACCTTGGAGCACTCAAAAGAGTTTGTAAATGGTCGGAAATGTTAAATTCCTTTGCGAGGATATTATTAAAAGAATGTAAGTACTCGTTTTGTTACGCAAGGCCTGAGAAGCTCTGGGACGTGCAGTGTGTGTGTAAGAGAGAGAGAGAGGGGGGGGGGAGGGAAGTGGTACGTTGGGCTATGTTCTCTTTGCATTAAAAAAAATATTCCAGCGGTTAATCCGCTGAGAAAATACGACTCAGGGGGTGAGTTCGAGCCAGACGGGGCGAGCGACGCACTTGAAACTTTTCATTCACACCCTAAGTAGGATGTCGAGGGAACCAACGAATCAAAAGTGGCAGTGGTCAAATATTTTTTATATCATGGCGGTACGACGAACGAGCCCACAACGGTTGGCCCCCTTTCATGAGGCAAATCGGAACCTAAAGCGCGTCATCCAGGGACTGAATGTTCATTCCTCCAACGTTTCACCTAACGTAAGCCATTTTTTCCTTAATAATGGAATAACTACTTATGCATATAATACATTTATCTATGTACATCTATATGGAATCAAGCAAAATCGGCCAGTAGGGTATTCGGCAGAGGAGGAGTTAACACCAGGCATCCGTGACCAAAATCAACTTTTCCGAAATATTCGTTACAATAAATATGTAAAAAAATATGAAGATGATAGCTACAGGCACATAAGCTACGGCATCTAAGCGTGAAATACTTCTTCATACATACTAGATGAGCTAGGTAACATAATGGACAATAAAAAGGTAAAATGAAGCAATGGTACCGTAACAGGCGACTTAGAATGAAAAGAAGAATTATACTTTTTCTCTTCCTAGCGCGGTCGGTTACAGTTATTCTGTTCCCTTATTGTTCGTAGGAAAAATGACATTTTAAAACTACTGGTTCTCTAATTCATCTCTTTAATCTTACTGGCATGACCTCTTCTACCGCAGTGTTAAGGGCCTAATCATAAATTTTCAATAACCTCGCTAAAGAGACCTGCCGTCACTTAGGAGCTCTTTAGTCCGTATGACTATGGACCCTTCAAAAAATGTTACCATCTGTCCACATCATGATACATAGTATTACAGATATATTTAAGCTGGGGAATACAAAACTTGTGGTATTGTAAAATTTTGAATAACTCCTGGGTAATTTTTTTCTTTTAAAAATGGAATGAGTTATGATTATTTTAGCCCATCAATGAACTCCAACATGAAAATGTACAAATTATAACACGATTAGTTTTGATGTCCTTCATCATATTCAGGCGGATCAACTGAAGATAATGTAGTACATCGACACCGGTGGTGTAATAAATAAATATTTATATTGTAGAAAAGTGTTATCACTTGTTCATTATTATGTTCGAAGTACACTGTATCACACCTGAAACTACGCAATTTGAGCTCCAAAACGTTACGAAAATGGGTCAAAGTTCAATTTCAAATTTATCGATCAAACGTGAAACATATGTAATGTCAATTTCTAAATTCAAACAAAACATAATTTATAAATTATTTATTCCCTAGATATACCTACTTATCGAATTAAAACGTTCTTTCGAGGAGGGGAATAGAATATTTTTGGACTAGGAAGGCGCCATTCAAAACCTTAAACGAATCCCTGACTGGCAAGATAGGATATATGAAATGGGAAGGATATTCCATTTTGAGAATTAAATTGTTCGATGAGATCTCGTTTATGCCGAACTAAGGAGTCAAGGATAACATAGTAGGAATGATGTTAAATTAATCTCAAAACGAATAAACACTACTTGATATTTTCCAACACAATAGTTTGCCGACGACTTTTTTGCAATTTATACGACCAATTTTTTAAAGGAATAGTTTGAACTTATTTTCAAAATTCTCGCTAAACTTCGGAGGTGCAACATAATATTTATGGGCACTCCAAAGACATTTCGTAGCATCGTTATTGGTGAGGTATTCTGGAGGCAGAAGACGATACAATTAGACGATTACTTCTGTCGCCGCTACCGTTTTCCAACATATTCATCGATCACTATCGTTTCGTTCTGAAACCTGAAATATTTTTTCCAGTCTAATACTATCGCTTCATGAATTCAGATTTCCGGCTTGAGTGAAAGCCGAGAGAGGGTTGACATGGGAAATGACCTGACTGCTCCCTGCTGAATAATCTGCATTTGTTCCTAATATAAAGAACTTGAAACACAAAAAACTTAATTGCACTCCAAGAAACTGCGGGAGATGCCGCGACAGTAACTTTTTGACGGAGTCATCCACTAATATTCATTACAATTCAACAATTTTAGAGGTTAAAAATCATTCGCATTGACCGGTATTCGAACCCGGATCCTTCCATACCCGACCGTATAAGAAAAACAAGAAAAAAAATCATAGGTTTTTAACTCTACCACACTATTCGGCCGGACATCGAGGGATCCGGGTTTGAATCCCGGTCAAGACAAATGATTTTCACAATCTGAAATTGTTGCATTGTAAATTTCACTCATTTTTCGTTTCTTTATTTCCCGACATATCCGTATCTAAAGCTTTGCGGCGTCGGGGCACGAATCACTACTCTTCTCTTTGGCAAATAAATCATCAATTTTCCTCAATAATCGCCCTCATACGAATCATATTTCTTGACTACTTAAATACAAATCGCATTTCACTTACACTCATGCTTGTCATCTTTTAAATCTCAGATGGAAACAATATCGCCTTGTAATACGTGGTTTCCCGTAACTAATCTCAACAATCCAGTTTGGGTAGTATCTCCATCACCGATGAGTACCGATGGAGCATAATGGAAGTAAAATAAAATCAAGCTCAAGACTCACTCAAAATTTTTCACGCGTACCGAAAAACATGTCTAGACAACAAGAGGAAAAAAAAACCTTTACTGCTTGTCCGCAAACCTCGCATTCACGCATCATCGACCGGGCGATGTTTAAAATCCCCGGCAGCTCATGCGGAGGGAGGCGGCGAAACTTCCCTCGCCCCGACGACCAAAATCTCCCCAAAAACCCCCGGGGCATTCATTGAAACGGTTTAACCTTTTAGCACCTCTGGGGACCGGTGGAATTTCTAATCCCAGACATAAATCGTTTCCTCATTTACTGCATCCTTGGGATGAAAAAAAAGAGAGGATGGAAGCGAGAGAGAGAGGGACTGAAAGAGAGGGATAGCGACCCTGCCGAGAACTTTTCTCCTCCCCGGGGGCAAGACGCACGGATTTGAGAAAGAGGAATCCTCACACCTTCGCAAGAATGAGGAGGAAACGGATTAAGGACCAATTTTGGAAAGACCTCGGAAGGGAAGGCGGCGGGGGTGGCCGAGGGAGAGAGAGGAGAAATACACGCTATAAGGAGGATGCGGAGAGAGAGAGAAATGGAGCATTTGTAGCATTTTGAAGACAGCAAATCCGAGGGAGGTTGAGGCGATGGGGGAGGTGAATCCGTGAAAAAAAATGGATGCTGGAGGAGGTGGGGAGGATCTCGTACGCCCTCGCCCCACTTAAAAAGGGAACGGAAAACGGGGCACAATTGGATCCCATGACAAACGAACAACTATAATCTGCCCTCTTCTCACAAGGGATCGCTCACCCCCCCCCTCCCCG
Organism: Hetaerina americana; assembly: GCF_022747635.1. Taxonomy (NCBI): domain Eukaryota; kingdom Metazoa; phylum Arthropoda; class Insecta; order Odonata; family Calopterygidae; genus Hetaerina; species Hetaerina americana. The sequence continues at coordinate 81,755,639 of NW_027286763.1, forward strand.
CCCCATCATTCCCTTCCCCCCTCTTCCCCACGACACCACCTTAGGATGGTATATCTATGGCCTTCCGCACGACCAGTCCAAACAACAGGAAACGAACGTCGATTCTCGTGGGAGGGGAGCGAATGAGGAAAGGGGCAGGGGGAGAGAGGAGTGTACCCGTATTTGTGCGTGCCCTTGTGAGGTGGAGGAGGAGGGGGGGAGAGAGAGGTGGAGGATCTCCTGGGGCCATGAGGGGTCACAGGGGAGAGAAGTGAAGGGGGCGGTGTGTGCGAGAGAGAGATAGAGGGTGGGAGGGAATGAAAGGGGAGTGGTGGGGCGGCGGCGGAACGAGACCGAAAGAAATTAGGATGGGGTGCTGCTGGGGAGGAGATGCATTTACCACCGTGGCGGGGGTTGGAGGGGAAGCCTTCCTCACACTTATTTCTATGGGTGGTGGCGAATGCGGCTGCGGCGTATACACTTGGGTGGCGTAGGTAGGATTGTGAGAGAGGGCAGCTGCCTGCTCTCCCCCCTCCCCCATTTTCCTCCTAGTTCCCCACCCTGAGGTGGGAGAGGGAGGGGTGTCGGGTGAATTAGAGACAGAGGGAGAGAGGAGGTGGTGAGGATCCCGCCCCCCTGTTCGGATGAAGCAACCGGTCCACCAAGTCCGCTCTCCCTCTTCCTCTCTCGAGTCCCTCCCCCCTCTCCGTTCCGAATACGAGGAGCCAGACGCGCCCCTCCCCCCTGATGGTGGGACGCACGACGTGCGATCCTCGCGGAAAGAGGGTCCGACCAATGAGAGGAGAGAACATCACCTCCCGAGAGGGTTGCCAACTCTCCCGAAAACTCCCCATGTTTCGACTTCTTTCCTGGAAGTTTTCCGGCTCCCTTATTCATCTACTTATCTACTTGATCTCCCTGGCTTCTTTACGACACGAAGAAAGTCTCTTGCCATCCATTTACCTTTTTCCACCTTTTCCATTATTCTCTCAGTTAATCTTTTAATTAGCTCATGTTTATTGGATGCATTTTCATCCCATTATCTGTTTGTTGTTTGCCAGGGTCCAGTTTTCCGCTCCCCATGCTCATCGGTCTTTTTAAAGTCACCAAATTTTTAAGAATTGTAGAAACGATCATTGCATCCATTTCAATTTTTAAACGTGAGAGAACATTAAATTTTTGTAACTCTTGTTGAGATTGAAACTTAAAACAATTATCGGGGACTAATTATCGGATAATTACGGAGAATGTTGTGAAGGTTTCTTGTAATCGCAAGCAGTCAGTAATCAATCCTAAGATCGAGCCGCTGCAGCTCTCCACTTCTCTCATTTCTCAGTCCTTTTGGTCTCTTCATTTACTCGTAATTCATTAAATTTACATTTTCCATTAACAATGTGTTTCACGTAATCCATTCATGGTCTTCTTTATTACTTTCATCTTAATAATTGATTATACTATAGTCCTCAGAAACTTGTTAAGCCTTAGAGAGTAAACAACCTTCATGCATGTCTTTTTTTGTTGCAGTTTTTTCAGCAAACGCCTTTCCTACAATGCTCTTTGAAGATGATCATAAATGGAGAATCGTTTTTCTCATTTCATTTTTATTCTGTAGCACCATATTTCCTCTGCTTCCTATTTCTTTTTCCTGGAGCAGCCTCTGCCTCAGCAGAAAAGAGCACCATTATATACATGTACCGTTGTAAGGATAGCATCCAATTATGGCTAAAAGACTTTTCATTGGCTAGTATAATGTGTATATCGTTCTTGTTTCACGCATTCAGTCTCGACACTCTTATCGATCTATCTTTTCCCTTAAAATATAATGCTTTTAGTTTCCTCACGTAATTATATCGATCTCCTGGTTGATTTTTTTTCGATTTATCTGTCCCCCTGATTCCGTTAGACAATCGTTGGCAACCCTGAAACCAGACGCGCACGATTCTGTGGATGGCGTTTGTGGTGGTTATGGATGGAGACGAGGGCTGGAAGAGAGGGTTGGCTGGTTATTCCGAAGAAATGGAAGTAAAGCGTGGTGGTGGCGAGAAAAGCGAGAGAAGGCGAGAGAGGGCGTCGACGAAGGCAGGGACGAACCGTGAAAAGCGGGAATCGGATAGATAAAGTACGTGCAGTCATAGACGAATGATAGATAACGTGATTGAGCAATGGGAGACCTCTGATACGCCGCAAGATTTATCGGTCGGAATCAATGCTGGCAAAGAAATGGAGAAAGCTTCTTTCAACGTAAGAATTTGCAACAATGCTATAATAATAATGGAATGAAAAATTCCGCTACAACTCTTTCAGATGGTCGTGAGTAGCAGAGGAACCAATGGCCAAGTGAAAATTTTGAAAATAGAAATTATGGGCTCATTCCTTGAAACTCGTTAAGAAGCATTGGGTAGAGTAAAATACTCGTATGTTTCTTGAATACGGGACGCAAAGAAAGCGACGGATATGTAGGATGCATCACCAAACCATGAATTCATGGATAACATAGAGAAAGGTAAAATATCAGTAAGAGAAAGCGGTATTAATTGACGGCTTGATAATTGCGAGGAAATAAAAATTTACCCATTTGGAGGAAATGTATTAATAAACAATAAAGAGATGCAAATACGAATAATTGATTTGAAAACTAATAACATTTTAAGCAATAGCAAATCTAAAGTGCTTCGGCTACAACAGCTATTTCCAATTCGAAATTGCCCAAAAAATAACCGAAATCGGAGAATATGATACGTATAAATATATGCAACCCGAATCTAAGGCTTATGAGTTATCCAACATGCATATTTCAGATTGGCTTATTCAATGAAATTGAATAGATTTCAAAGGTCGGATCTTTTAAGCACATTCGCTTAAGTGAATATAAATCAATTTCAAAATTTCAAACAAAATGGAATTATTTTAGGACAAATATTAATAATAATCATATGAAGTAACTAAACTAGAATTTATTGAAAATTAGGCCTGATGGGACCATTGATGTTGGCGTATGACAGAGCGACAAAGTTTCTATGATAATAGACTAATAACTAGCACTAATAATGAGTTAAATCCCTAGACAAAATTGTTTCTGATTGAATCTCATTGGATAATCAATGATGTATTCACGTCTCCAAATAACTGCACATTTTAAAATACTTCAGTCATAAAATACTCGTAATTCCTTGGTAAACCTCAAGATTAAAAAAATGTATAAATATCAATTAATAAAATCATCTTTTATTCTCGACTCTTAGCTCATATAAGAGTTACATAATATTAAATTTAGGATTATCACGTATTATGTTTTCATTTTGCATGAAATATGAATCTCCACCACATGAATCCTTAACTTATTACTGTCCTATATCATATCTGCTATCAATACAACTATCTTGACATTTCTGTTACTATGAATACATATAACACCATTTATCGAAACTAAGGAAAACATTATTACTCTAAAGTTAATAACTTGTCCTAAAATTACCAATTCCGCTCATTCTCATCGTCCTAACTTGTGTATTCATAACCATAATCAGAATTAAAGCCTTCGGGAATACTTTATCTTTCTTTTTAATTTGAAAATTATTTGAATGATTTTAGAAATATAATTTTTCGATCTTATAGATAAGATAATTTCAGAATAATATTTACAGACACAGTGTAATTCAATTTGGAAAAAAAGAAAATTGGTGTGCCTAAAATTAAGTATTTAAATACACAAACTTAACTAACGGCATTTTTTACCCTAAAAATTCCCCTGATACCGTTATCCTTTTAAAAGAGATAGTTTCAGTTAAAAGAATATGCTGGAATAATTGGTGTTACAATAAAATAATACTAAAAGAAAATGATAAAAATGATTAATAAGAGGCACCGCAATTTCCTTGCATTATCACAATGAGGGCTACTTACAGATTGAAACGGGATATTTCTTTAGTTACGCAGTAGAAGTATTAACTACCGCCCAATTTTGCATTGAAATACCCGTATAGAAAAGAATAGGTTACATTAGAGACCATACCATGGCCTAGAGTCGGGATCATTCCAATTCCGAGTTGTTGGCATCACCGGGAAAATGGAATAAATAACATTTAAGATTTCCTTCACATTAAATAAAGATTAAATATTAATCTGGAGAAGAGGAGCAGTGTGAGGATGAACCGAAGTCACTGACATGTTACCCTGCTAGCCACCACGAGGCCATGCGGCAAGTGAATGTATGTCACCGTTAGAAATTAGTGATAATTGCTATACCCTATAGATATAGTTTAGTAAATGTAAAGTGATGCTCGTTCCCAGCATGCACCCTCTATTTAGATATATATGCCCCTCGAAAACATGCGACGAATCAGAATCCTGATAAACCACTGGTAATATAATCACAGCAGTATTATCGGTTAATCAATATTCCTAACATTCTCAGCCACACGTCCATGAGCCACTTTGCGCGAAATGTGTTGACTTAATTTGGTGGATTTAATAATCAATATAACAATATAAATCCGCAGTAGTACAATGACACGTTAAATGACGGTTTACTTATGAGGAAATAAAACCCAATTTTCTAAGCCTCTCTCTGTGATAACTTGCTGGTATTTATAATACAAATGGCTAATAAGGCGATAAAAATTAAAACGATGACGCAAAGCGTGTAAATATTACTGTAAAAAGGGTCATTAAGAATCATCGCCACACTGGATGACTTAGCGGAATCATTTCATAAACTGCTTTTGAATTGTGATCAAGAGACTGGGAAAAATCTCTAAACACCCTGCAAGCCACCATGAAGGCGCACATCGGGGGGTTTACTTCGTGAAATGATTTGCATTCCACTATTTTTAGGAAATCATTCATAACAGTGACTTATATAATCCTTTTGGTGGCTGAAAAATCAACATAGATATAGTTTATATAGTGGTTCCATTAATTAATAGAGTTCCTTTGAGAAGACTTTTTAGTGTCTTTATCTAAGGATACCCTAGCCATGAGTATGATTCGGAACTTTTGGAACAAGGGAAACGCTATTATTGAACTATCTGGAAAAGTATAATGCATGGTTTCTATTGATAAATATGACGAGTGCCCAGATTGCTAGCTCTGAAATGATGAAGTATCTTTGAGATAAAAGTTCAAAACTAAAAAAAAATTAATCTACATCTACATGAACATAATACTCCACAAGCCGCCGCAAGGGCGTGTGGTGGGGGGTGCTAGGTCACCACCCGTAAAAAGGAGCAAAACCACATGCAAAATCAACGCATACACGCAAAACTACACCCACAGTGGCGTACACACTCATGCAAAAATCTTTTCATCCTACACGCATGCAAACAAATTTGAAAGAGAAATCAAGTTCAGAGAATACGAGGCATAAATTACTTATAACACGAGAACCTTTTGCTGTATGCCTATCACCATCTCCGACGGAAACCATACATGTATGTCTGCTTTACCCATTCGCTTTTTACTTTCCTATTTACATTCTCTTGAAAAACATACTTGAATCTCTTTTCTTCCTCTGATCTCCCTCGGATCCTTACTCGCTGAATTCTTTATGCGTATCACTAATTTATGCAACGAACGACCCACGGCCTTGCGGTTTTCCACGCTATGGTAAATATGTATATATATATATATATATATATATATATATATATATATATACATATTTACCACTCCCGCCTTTTCCTGTTTTTTTCTCGAAGGAGGAGGAGAAAAAGAGACCGGGAAGAATTGGATGGAAGAAGGGTGTATCTGGGGATGGGAACGAGTGTGCCCGGAAGGAGGCGGGCTGGCGGGCGAAGGGAGCTGGGAAAGAGAGAGAGGGAAGAGGGAAGGAAAGAAAGAGAATTTCGGGCGGAGGGAGGGAAGCGGAACGGTGCGCGTAGGGGAGGGAGGTAGAGAGGAAGAATGGCCCGGGGCGTGATATCGGAAGGGGCGGGGCATGCGATGTTTACCCATTGTTCGCCCGACACCTTCCAACCAGCGATGAGAGTCCCAGCATCCCCCACGCAGGCCTTCCACCTCACCCCTTCCCACCTATATCACCACCACCCCGCCCCAGCACCCTCCCTCATCGCCCCCCACTCCACCACCCCTCAAGCCTCGACCCCCTCCCTCACGAGGAACCCACCCGCCCCTGTTCCTCCTCCCTTCCAAACCTTTCCCTCATCCCCCTTCCTCCCGACCCATAACCGACTACTCCTCTCGCCACCCCCTGAATCCCCTGCCCAAATCCCCCTCTCTCCCCTCCTCCTCGCGTCCCTTCCCGCCAACAATGAAGGTGTCTTTAGTGGGCTCGCTCGCTCTTTCTCTCCCTTGACACATGTGTAACCGAGAAGGGCGATTCACTCGCTTCCCCGCTAACCTCTGCCCTCTCCCCTTCCCAGAACCTACCAAAACGTCACATCCCCCTTCCCACAATACGCACGCACGGAAAGAAGAAAGAAAGAGCGGTGGTTAGAAACTGTGGGAGGGGGGAAGAGGGAGAGTTAGAGGGAGAGAGAGAGAGAGAGGTGAGGTTTGGGGTCTCTTCGCCGGTTGCGCCTTTCTCGGGGAGCACGGGGGCGGATGATTTTTCGACCCTGATCTCCCACGGAAGACAAGACTGCATTAGTTCCGACCCGACGTGGCGTGTGGGTCGGGAGGAAGAGGAGGGAGAGCGTGGGCGGCAGAGGGACGGACTGGGCGCAGTATTTGGAGCACCATCCCATGAGCCCAACGGCGTTCGGGGCGCGCGCCACACCCACCGCCCCTTCCTCCCACTGCCAGGGACATGGGAGATAGTCCGGGAGTAAATCCTTTCCCGCCCTCCTCCCCCACGACAAGGGCGTAATGCGGCGGGTGGATGCGCTAAGAAAGGACTCCCTCCCGCCTTCCGCTGCGGAGTTTAACTAGGAAAACATAGTAAATAGAGTGACCGACCGTGGAGCTGAAAAGGAGACTAAATGCTTGTGTGGCGAAGGAAACGATGGGATCCCCGGACGCTTCACGCCCCCGGAATGAAAATCCTGGCTAAACAAGGATTCGGACCCGGAGGACGAGGCGGTCGCATTGCCGCTTGCCGCGTTAGGTTCACTCCCAGCTCTGTCTTAAGAGACGGCTCGCATCCGGCTAGGCGATCAATTCAGTCCCAATCCAACTCGCTGGTCCCATTCTGCCCGCGAGGTCGCTCGGAATAATCCGGCGCTTTTTTAAGTGTCGAACGCTTAAAATCGCTGTTTACGACAGTAATGAGCTAGCGTTCCGACCATTGTAAACGCGTTTGCTCGCGGTTCATGGACGGGATGCAGTTGGTCGGGGGAGATGTAAGCCCGAGAGCGACCAAAAGGAAGAGGAACGCATGACTGAATTCGGATTAGAAACCACAGTCTTTCATGCACCGAAAGCGAGACTTAAATGCAGCGGCTGCAGTCGTCATTCCCATCAAATTATGCAGCATGACTGCGTACTTAAACCCTTCTCTCGCAAACAAAAAATAATGCCTCATGTGTGCATGGAAGAAACTGCCGCTTCTTTCTATTAAAAAGAGATGCGACGAGGACTCATACTATTGCGGTCAGGTTGGTGGAAGTAATTCGAGGTCTGCTTTGTGCATGCCTCAAGCAATCTTCAGTTTGAAATGCTAAGGCTCATGACGGTGTCTTCTATGTGCACATGGCAGTGGGAAGACAGATCTTGCTAATCAAAATGGGTTACAGGGGAGAGATAAAGATATTGTTAAAGGAGATTCGAACGCTCTGCATGAAGGATTATAATCATAATCTCAAAATTGGATTAATCAAAAAAAATTATGCTAGAACATTTACCTTACGATCTAAGAATCAAAAGGTTCAATTTTGTAGTTCAAACAGGAATTTTCGGTTATCATAAAACACCTATTTTGATTCGTTAGATAAATTATCTTTGAGATTTTTGTCTTTCCTTATCAATTAGGTAATTTATTCGAAAAATTGCTTATTTTTTTGCAAAAATGACTTCTTTTTTTCGAGAAGAGTATCAATTCCCCGAGCTCGAGTACCTGATTGCAAGTAGCTGTAGATTAGTAAGATACGTACCCCATACGTACTTGTCACAATATGAGGTATAGATAAATCTCAGGCGGATTATGTTGTACTTGTGTTAGCGTTCAAGTCGCATTTTACTCATGGAATAACTCTGTGCTTCGAATTCCAAACTCTATACTTTGGTCTTTTAACCGTCGCCTTTAAAGTATAAACAAGAGCGAACTATTATTATTTAAAATAAGAGTACTTTTCAAACGGGGTGACGGTACTGTTCGCATTTCAAAAGAAAAGATAAAAAAACGTTACCATACGAGCACAACAACTAGGATTTTTGCATCGGAAATGATTCCAGAGCGATAACTAAACTATTAAACCTTCATTTTCCCAGTTGATGTTGGAAAATTTGAAATAGCTCATTTGTCCTATGCACGATACCAGAAGATAAATCTCAAGTATTGCCAACAAATAATAATTAGATGGTTCCGCTGAAAATATACTTGATTCCGAGGAAATTATCACCAGCGTTATTCTTCAGATAATGTAGCAATTATAGCACACATTTATAAATATTAAGCTCCTTCCAAGACATTTTGTTGCCAATTATATATATAAGCAGATCCTCTTCTTCAACTCTACCCTCAAAGCTACTGCCAGATTTCAAATTTTTGGAATGTAGAAGCTGGCCATGGAGTTTCGTCATAAAATGTTGATAATGCAACACATACGAGCGGTATTTGTCTGTATTAGAGAATATTGGACCTCATAATGAGACTAATGTAGGCTACCGAGATATTCCTTTCCAATGCAATTTTTTTCATTTTTTCTTTTGGCGTCGAACGCTAAAGATTCCCCAAATTCACAAGCAGTTCTACCTTGGGATATAATTTAATGAAAATACATCTATAAACAATAACTTAAAAAGTTATTCGTCGAATAGTTGAGATAGGATGAGATTATTTGTGGTCATCGAAACATTTGAATTTTTGCGATCAATATCATGGAAATGAAAAACATAAATATCAACTCATGGTTGTCACCTACAAAACCGACCTTCGGGTTCATTACTGTGTTTAAGGTTTTTTTTAATGGTTGGTTTAATGGATAAGAATGTATTAGGATCTCCGGCGTGTGAAGTTTACATTGTAGATTGGTCAATTCTTTCGCCTGTGTTGCTTTTGGTTTGCGATAAAATCCCATTATTATCGCACACGTAAAACCTCCTTCTTAGGTTTAGGTGAGGGTGTCAAGATTCATCTGGATTTGAATCGGTGAATTGTTGAACGCTCTCACCACTAATAAAAATTCCGTGGGCATGGTTGTCTACTTAGGTAGACTATCATGCCCACATTATAGGAATATTCGGGCGATTTGAGATATATTTTGGGTAACCAGAGTGAAAGGGCATGGAGGGCACTGAAATAACTTAAGTTGGGTGTATACAGATATTTCATGAATGCTGACATCAAAATATGCAATTACATAGAGAATGTTTCGCGGGACTTCACTTATCCTATTTCACTACGCATTCATTTTTTTCGGGAACGCAATGATCTCGCGCATGCGCCATCTGCCTCGTGACCACCTTGATTCCTCCTCATCTCCGCAAGTGGACGTAATTCACGGGAGAGATATCCTCCTCATTTTTTTTTCCTTTCCATCCAATCCCTTCGTCAAACGTCAGATTTTTCATCCTACACCAAACCCCTTCAACGGATCTCATTAAAAATAAAAGGACAGCCCCCCTGCCGTAAAATATATACATAACGCTCCGCACGAAAGAATGATCGCATTCTCGGCAAGACCTGTTAAAAAAAGGCGATGTGTCCAATCCCCCACAGTTCATTTATCTCTCTCTCTCTCTTTTCCTCTTCATATCTGCCCCTGTCCACCCTTTGTCTCCAACCCTCCCCCCTCAGTCACACCGCTCACCCCAGCGGCTAATATGACGAGAAAATCCCCAGCGGCCGCCGCCACAGGAACGCTTTATTGACTTGAATTTGTTACGTGCGAATCTCCAGGACTTGTCGAGGGCTCTCGCTCTCTTCGTACGCGGGTGGCGGGAGGGTAGGGGCGGCGACAGGAGACCCGTTCCTCGCCGCGGTGGGATGAAACACCACGGTCAAATATAATTTAATAGCATTTTTCTTTAATAGATTGAGTCAGCTGTGAACGTCGCGCTTAAGCCCCCGGGGGCGACGTTATTGCTCCCCCCATTCCCTGATCCCCCCCCCTTTCCGTATGCTCCGATTCTCTCCCTCTCTCTCCCTCCCCTGGCTTTAGGGAACGGGGGGGGAGGGTATCTCCCCCATCCAACACGTTGGTGGTGAGTGTGTGTGTGAGAGAGAGAGGAGGGAGGCGATGGAATATGTTTAGAGGGGCGTGAGAAGGGGTGACGGCGAGTCTCAAAAGTGCCGAGCCGGGGGTTAGAAGGGGAAGGAGATCCGGAATACCGCGCGGGTGAATTGTTCGGGGCACTCCTGAATCTCGAGCGTTGGGTGGTTGCGCGAGTTGGGAGTGCACCCTCCTCCAAGACCTTTTTGTTAGGTCGATGGGCGTTAAAAGTTTCGTGGGGCGGCCATGTTGGAAGGTGGGCGATGGTAGGGATGTGGAGGGGGGTGGTGGAGAAGAGGGATGGCTTGGGGAAGAGGTGTTGGGGGCAACGTGACGGATGGACCGACGGGATCGCCTTTGAAGTCGGAGCGGCGCACAGGGTCCGGCAGTTCGGCGGTGGCCCGGCCGCAGATGTGAACGACGAATATCCGCGGGACCATCTGCACGGATGGGGGGCGCAAAGAAACAAAACATTTCCATGAAAAGATTCACTGAAACACGGCCAAGTCAGGAAATATCATCTGGTGCCAGCGATCTGATATTATCATCGAATTCATGGACATTTTTAATACGTACCATCGTGAAATTGCTGTGGAATTCCAATTGGATTTCCACCTAGGCCTCCATTACGTCCTACTCAGCATACCGTCGCGAGGGTGGGGGATTGTCAAAGTGTGTTAGAAAACCAATCCTTAATAATTTGTGTCTGTTGTTAGCTTAAATAGAGTTTCAACACGATGTTACTATCGCCTGCATTATTTAACAGGTAATTTAGGATAAACATCGATATGTGTTCGTAATATAAATGTCATTTTAGAATCATGTTCCTCGACGATTACCCCCGGGTATTAAATCTTGTTTCCTGCTGTTATCCATAACCGTGCGAGTGTAAATGGACTATATTAATCTGTCGGTAATCGTGTCTATTCCTCTTATTTATTCATGTGATCTGACCTACCTGTATACTACGGGTTCTTAATAATCCACTCGATATCACAAATAAGGTTGTTTTTTACCTCCCTAATAGACTTAATTACGCCTGCTCTCTTCGTGCTTAGAGGAACCCCATCCTAATTTTCCACTACCGATAGCCAGTTTTGGTAAGATCAATATACCCTGTTACCACGGATAAACAAGCGTGAGTTTTGATTGAAAATTTAAATCTTCAAATCAAATTGTCCTTTTAAAATAATATTTAATGAATTCAATGCAGCGAAATAATGAAATTAAATTTTATCGCTGATGATTAAAATAGTCACATGTAATATATCTTTGTTGACATTAACAAAATTTCAAATTAAATAGGTTGTAAAATAGTGATTTGGCAACTGCCAATATGTGATTTATAATTTATCAGATACCGACACAGAAGATCCAGGGTTCAACCTTGGAATAAGTTGGATTTTCATCAGATTTCGATTTCAAAATTTCGTGAGCTTTCAATATAACCATCCCACTGGTGTTCAAGGGTTATGGAGAAGTGCGTACATATAACTAAGTTTGCCAAATGTTGATAGTAAATTCGCAAGTATTATTTCCAATACCGTGTTATATAAATCAATAACAGATGAATAATCAGGTAGTATAGGGAAATGAAGGACATGAAGATTCGCTCAAAAGAAAAATTAGGAATCACATAATAAAATTGTTCAGTAGAAAACTGACAAGTTAGTTCTGACTGGGAGCACCTTAAATAATGCAGTTCCTACCTCATTGAACAAACTCCAGAACTCTTATTTATTTATAAAATAGGTGTACAACAACGGTCATGTTATTTCCTCCATGTCGCTTATTATTTGAATGGCAGAAGTAGGCAATAACTCGGTGACACTGACCCTATTAATATAGTGACCAACATGCTCGCCGTCTAGCACGAAGGTCTCGGTTTAAATCCCGACATTATACATTGATGTAGTATTGTGATACAAATTATAGCGATTTGTGAAGATTCTTGATGCGATATTGCTGAATGATAATAGCTCATAGAGATGTAGTTACTACTATTACCTACTATGTAGCTATGTACTTACGTAGCTACTACTACTGCAAATCACCTAAGAGATTGGATACCTTCTCCAATCACTAACTATCATTCGGTTCGATATTTTATACCAGGAATAGATTGTAAAACATGATTTTGAGCCAAAAGCGCGCAAAATCCCGCAATACACTGCAAAGTAATTTTTCAGAGTGTTAATTATTCGGCCATTAAAAGGATAGGAAGATGCCTGTCAAAGGGAGATAACTATTAGCATGTTAGCGTTCCTTCTATGTCGAAAATTATGCGAAGGAAAACAATAATCCTTGAATGTGAGCAAGTCTGTCTCGGTAATTTGGTGACTAATTCCTTAACTGTGACGTAATTCTGCGCTCAGATTATTTCCTTTACTTGACATAACAAATCGTGGTATAACATCTTTGCAATAAATCTAAACTGCCATTTAGTGCACGGGTCTGCAGAAGCGCATATATCTTAAATTCTGCAGAAATTTTTAACTCTTATTAATTCTTTGATTGTACCCAACACATGGGAAGGAAGAGGGATTGTACAATCAAGTATATGCTTTTGAGTGGCACACTGGAAGAATTTTTATCTTAAGAAAATATTATTAGCAGTAACCTATCTGCTTGGAGTAGGTATTTGATAGACTGTTGCACTACGCACTACCATACTAATAAGCCCTAACTAGCATGACACAAATATCCTAAAACTTTGTATGGAAATAACTCGTTATTTAGATCTGCATACATTTCATTTCCCTTAATTCCATCATCCAAAATTCCCATTATTTTCCTCTAACCTTCTCGTTTTCCTAGTATTATGTATACCCATAATTACCGCTTTAGCCATTTCATTTCCTATCAGGATATCCTGCAGTCGATTGTCCTGCAGTCAATTGCTCTTTGAATTAATCCCAACAGTCCTCTCTTTTCTCCTAACATGCCTAGGATTTCATCGTTTGTTTTTCTTTCGGTTCGTTTTATTTCTCCATTCTTCACATCATCCAAATCTCGAAATCCTCTGCAGCCTACGCTTATCTTCTTGCCTCAACGACCGAGTCCTCGATCCATACAAAACTTGGGAGCATAAAAATAATTATGCCGTGACTTATTACCGCGGGTTTATCAATCCTCACTCGGGTTGGAAAATGTGTGAAAAAACCTCCCATGTTCTTCCACAGACGTGGTAGGAAGGGGAATTTCCGTTAATTTTTCAATCTGCTTATACGTGCCACGGAGTTGAGCCTTGATTCTTTTCAGCCTTTACACTTAGTAAAAACGCCCATTATCATTGATAAATGGCTTCCATGCTTTGTTCTCTCCAAGGAATACATTGGACGAAGGAATTAATATTCCAAAGCGCCAAAAAAGGAGCAATAGCTCTCCCGGGTCTCTTGACAACAATGAGTAATTAGCTTCGAGGGTGAAAGGGAGCAAAATCACGCGTGTTGGGGCATTGCCCTCCGCAGAAGCGGACACGCGTCACCTCCAGAAAGAGATTTAGCCTTCTGCTCACAGACTTCCACTCACTTCCTTTTACAGGGCTCAGAAATGGTCTCAGCCATTATAGGATGTCCATGCACTTCAACATTATTATTGTCAATACGTACAACATTTCCCACAACAATCAAATATTGTTAAAAATATTCCAGTTCTCGTAAAATCAAAGTTGCCATATTAATCAGCTTTGTACTGCAGACATCGCAGCTCGCCTAATGAAACATTCCCTATGTTTAAGTAATACAAATAAACCGCCTAAGAGTCAAATCAACATAAATGGATGATTGGGATGCCATTCGTATTATAAATTGAAACAATATTTCATTGTAAACGTAGCACGTTTTTAATACGCATAATTTAAATTGTTGCATCTTGACACAAAAGTTCTTTTCAGTGATTACTACTACTGAGTCTCATGGATCAACAAGAAATATTAGGATTTCTTGAAAATTTCATCATTATCAGACAAAAGTTGATTTCAGATATGTCATTTCCGTCGTCCTGCTGAATGATATGAGGCATCCTGCTGATTGAACATTCAGCATAAATTCATGCTATCCTTCACAAACCGTGTCGTGGGTTCAATTCCTGCTAGGGTGTGTTTTCCTACACCCAGGGCTTGGGTGTTTGTAAATGTGACCATTGTTATCACTGTTAATAGTCCAATGTAAAGGCCAAAATGTGCTGTTTTCGGACTAATGCTAAATAAATAAATAAAAACCCAACGGTATGCACTCGACCGGCCACGAATAACAACTATCATCATTATTAATAAAATTTAGTTGTTTAATAATCTACCACCGCATTGATAAAGAATTGCTGAACAGTATAACAAAGAAATACGTACGTATTGAGACAATTTTACATAGAGCTTTTAACATAAGACTTGACTTCTCTCAAACTATCTTTGGATAGTTTTTTCCAGAGCATTATTAATTTAATAAGAGAGATAATTTAGGTAATTACGGTGTAATATTAACCGTAACGCATTGACTTGACCGGCAACAAACAATAGCGATTTCGAATTCCACTCCAACTGTGGTCGTCGGGTGTCTTAGGATTTTACTTAGTTGTATAAATAGAGCGATAAATAGAATGGTTTGTGGCGTCACTTTGTGGAAGCGATTCATATCGGAAAAAATACCTAGTTATTCCATATATATTTCATTAAACACGACCTAGGTTTCGACTTACAAAGTCATCATCACTTGATGATATGAATATATTTTATATATATATACGAGGGTCATCCGGAAAGTAGTACCCGTTCGTGAAATAAAGACACAAAAGTAAATATTAACAAACATAAAAAATTTTATTTGAAAGAGGATACTTTAAACTACTTCTCAACATAATCTCCAAGCAAATTAAGGCATTTGTCATAACGTGTGACAAGTTTCTGTATTCCTGCTGCATAGTCCTTCGCCGCCAGCTCATTGAGATACGCGAGGGACCCATCTTGCACAAATTTTTGCATAATGCAGATGGTGTTTAACAATTTCATGAACAATTGTTCGAGAAACATTGGGAAAATGCTCACAGATGTCATCAATTGTGACGCGCCGATCGTTCCTCACGAATTCGTCAACTGAGCTCACCAGTTGGTCTGTAATGACAGACGGTCTCCCCGAACGCTCATCGTCGTGTGTGTTCCCCCTCCCCATGTTGAAGTTGCGACACCACCGCCGAACAGACGACTCGTCCATTACATTGTCTCCATACACCTCCTTTAATTGGCGATGAATATCACATGGGCGAACGTTTCTTGCATTGAGGAATTTAATCACTGCCCTCACTTCACAACTGGCGGCGTTCTCAATTTTTTTAAACATTGTAAACAATCACAGAAACAACACAGGCAATGCTAGCGTCACGCAACATGGCTCAGAGAAGGCAGACAAGCCACTGAAGCTATCTGACCTCGTCCAGCGGCTACTCGCGTCGTCAGCACTTCATGCGGCACGAACGGGTACTACTTTCCGGATGACCCTCGTATATATATATATATATATATATATATATATATATATATATATATATATATATAAATACAAAGTCATCATCACTTGATGATATGAATATATTTTATATATATATATATATATATATATATATAAAATATATTCATATCATCAAGTGATGATGACTTTGTAAGTATATATAAAATATTAATAGTTTTAATATAATATTAATAGTTTATATATATATATATATATATATATATATATATATAAAAGATATTAATGAAATATATGTGGAATAACTAAGTATTTCTTTTCCTATATGAGAGCGATAAACTTTAAAACGTTACTGCATATGAAAACGAATTTGATACTACGTTCAACTATCTTTCAATAAGCGCAAAAACGAATCCAAAATAGGGTATAATAAATTCATTAATGAAGCCTGCCGCACGCTCTTCTAGCAAATGCAGTTCAATATCTCGCACGACAATGCAGTCGAGAAGTGGCTCGTCACAATAAATAACGATAGAAAAATCGTCATCATTGAAACACCTTTAGCATTTCGTATAGCCATGGGCTCAAATTCCCAACCCATCAGCCCATCAGAGCCTGCGAAACTTGCCCATTGTTCTTCTACCGACCTCCGTCCCCCCATTCTCATCTTATCGCCCCGTTCCTCCCCAAAGAACGCTCACTCGACCCCGCTCACCGCCGTCGACGACTCCTCCTGGCCCTTTTCCTTTATACGGGTCCGCATTCGGAGGGCTCTATCCCCCCCCCCTTTCTCCCGCCTCTTTCTCCTCCTCCGCCCTGCCACTCCCCTTCTAATATCACATCTCGTGAGAAAATGAACGACAGGCAACAGTAAGATTTATAGTTCTGGGCTCTTTATTGGATTACCCGGGCGAAAGAGATCTTCCGGGACCACCCCCCCACCCCTCCACCGTCAGCGCCTCTCTCCTACCCCTTCTTCCCCACCCCCGCGCCCGACGGGTCACTCCCACGCACCAAAGAGGGTGTTGTGTGGGTGGAGGGGGAGGAGAAAAACCCCATCGCCCGTGCCCTCCGACCCCTGCGTCCCGTGAACCCTAAACCGCCACACACACCATCCCTGCACCCACCCTATTCTGCAGACCTCTCTCTCTAGCTCTGCGATCCCTTTCACCAAATTAAACCCCCCCCCACCCTCCGGCACCACTCCTTTCCATCAATTCGTCCCACCCCTCACCCAATCACCTCCGGGCCATTTCGGATGTGGCCGCTGATAACCAGGGTTGTTCCCACGTCCTTTAAACCCGACATCATAATCATCATCACGGTGATCGCCTCGCCCTGTGGATTCCTCCTCGAGCGGGCCCCGTTGACGTGCGACCATTTCGTATTCGGCCGGGGCCTCGGCGACCCATGACTACATTAGCTCATAGGGCTTAAGCGGGTAGATCACGCTTGTATGACCCAAATGTGAAGATGCCCTATAATCGCACTTACGTACAAATACAGCAAATTTCTCGACAATAACTCAATGATCATACGCGAGAGAAAATCAATACTGTGCGTTTACATCAGTGTAACTTTCTCTATATTATCATCGGTTTCGACGAAATTTCAATTATTCCGCTAATAATATGCTTTTTTCTGTTTAAGAGGACGTCAATATACGTACACACACGCTTCTTGAGGCCGAGTTGTAGTAGTTAACTGCCATCATCACGAGTTCTTGTTTATGTTCACGAAGCGAATGAAACGGAACGGCGTCGGTAGGAGTGCTGCTCTAATCTCATGATTGAAAACCTATGACGGAGACGCGTAAAAATTTGTGACCATCCGGGACTGTGCGAGGGGAAAACGATTGTGTACTCTACTTGTCTTGTAGTCTTATTTACCTCCATACGATATTCATAATCTCGTATATTCAGGTGATTGAAACTGCCAATAAATGTCACTGCTATGAAGGAATGAACATACTCTGTGTCAAAGCCCATCGAAACGAAATTGCTAC
Source organism: Hetaerina americana (assembly GCF_022747635.1). Classification (NCBI taxonomy): domain Eukaryota; kingdom Metazoa; phylum Arthropoda; class Insecta; order Odonata; family Calopterygidae; genus Hetaerina; species Hetaerina americana. Next base: position 81,773,410 of record NW_027286763.1, read on the forward strand.
GTCCCTCTATACGCGCAAAAGAAATAGATGGTGACTTGGAAAACATAATTTTTATGCCAAAGCGTCCCTTGAGTTTGGTGATACCGAGCAAAATCAAAACTACATCGCTCATTACTCTGATCGTTGGTGTCCTTCGTATCAGTTTGCTTTCAATAATATTTTGTTGTGTTCAAATTTATTCTTTCACGTTGAATATATAGACACAATTGTTCGAAAATTTCATATTTTGGTGTTCCATGCCGAACACCATACTTACCTTAGTGATGCACTGCTGTCGGCAGCGGACTTTAGGACTTCCAAAGTTGAGTAAATCATCATCCTAAGGACCAGTTACGACGTCGATTACGGGAAGAGGAACGAGGCATTTTCAGAAACTAGAAATAAGGAACGAAAAAGAAATCTTCGTTAGAAAAGATGAACTCACATGTAAGAAAGTGGAATATTTGATGAACTTGCTGTTACTGAAGTAAGGAGATGGTGAGTTTTCGTATAAGTTAATCACTGTAACTGAGCACCCTAACTTTAACTTTAAGCTTGCATCATAGTCTCGAATCGGTCACTATCCTGCAGGATACTTCGAAGGAGATGTTAACAAAGAATATCAAAATGAAAAAAAATATGAATTTTTTATTATTAAATAAAAAAATTCAAGTTTATTTGAAACTTCGAAATATTTACCGATATTAAAAAGTTTCCTTGAATGAATCAGTAAATGAAGCTTATAATTGCAATGTTGGTGCTTCATCAAATAATCACCAGTGGTATGTTTTTCAAACATGCATAACTATTTCCTATAGCATAAATTTTCAATTTTTTCACCTTAAGCGGTATTTCTTGAGGTTGAATGCACTTTTATTGGAAAAGTATTATGTTTTAGTGATATATTTCCCTATATTCCCGCATTAAATTAATTCGAATGTGCGAACAACGCAATCTAACCATTTCAATAAATAGTCGACCGCAATACTGAGAAAATTGATCTTGCTAATAAAGACTGCAAATTACTCCCCAATATATATTGCAGCACGAACCCCTGCCGCTTAATGTCTGAGCTAGTTGCCGATTTCCCATGACATCTCTCAGCGCAGATTTAATGTCTCTTCTTGATGAGTTTCGGTCATGGTATTAAATATTGAACTACGACGTCGACAGCGCTTTGAGATTAGATGCAAGGGTAATAATGTTCCAGGGGAATAACAATGTGTTTCCAGAGAGACTTCTCAAAGGCAGAATGTGTGCAATGAAACTGGATTACATAAATCTCTCCCCGGAATGTTTTTATAAACCTTTCCGGAAGGGGTCCGAATCTGCAAGGGATGAGTTTCAAGTCTTGGAGAAGTCGTAACCAACGAGGTAGTGCAAACACGGGAATGGTAACGAGGATGTGTGTCCACCGCGGGGGAGATGGAAGCGAGGGTTTCTAAGGGGCACGTCAACGAAACCCTGTTTCCTTCATCCCCTCTTCCGCGCAATCTCCCTCCCCCGAACGGGAGCTGCTCCAATTCCCGCAGCGGGAGATCCCCCAATATCAAGCGGGTACCCCGCTTCTAACGGCACCCCCGGTTGCCGCATGCATGGAAAATTCTTCGGACGCGAACGACTTTTATTGCCGGGCGGTGCACGTGACCCTCGCGGCAATAGGTGCCAAGGATAAGTGATTGATTCGACACCGACAATGACTCGGTGGGAGGCGAACGTGAATTAAAGTGGGTGGACATTTACATTTGAGCCTGGGGGGGGAGGGAAAGAAAAACATGTTCCCAGCAGACGACGAGTTATGCACGAAATGAAGCGGCGACTGTTAAGTAGATAACAAAATTCCCATTAAAAGAACAAATATAATTTGAAAAAGTTTGGATATTTTGTATCTGATACATGTGCGGCGTTAATTCCGTATTTTTATTATTTGAAATGGGTTTCGTTTGTTAGATGGTATTCTTTTGGCCACAATCATGGGGAATATATGCCTTGAGCACATTAAAACACGTTCGACTACGCTATTCTCATTGAGAATAGCTTCCGTAAAGCAAAACATCAACCGTGTAATGATATGGGAAGCTGAAAAATATCAAAAAATGATGGATGTTACAGAGCTGTTCGCCATATTTGATCGAGTCATTTTACGCACCATTAGATTGGTGATTTGAAAGTTTACCCTTGCCCGTCCCAAATTTTCGTTGGGCACTTCAGGGTGAGTAACAGGTTTCAGGGGGTGAGGATGCGTTGCACGTCAATTACCCAATAGGGTGAGTTGTTGGGATTGCGTGCGCAGCGTTTGGTGGTAACTGGGACACGTTCGATTGCTCTTTGACTGCTCCAAAATTAACGCAAAGGCTCGCGTAATTTCACTGAGGCCGATTTCTTAGGATGAACCACAAATAGGATATTTCATAACTATTTGAAATATTATATCCACTACTTCCCGATATCCCCGATGAACTGAAACGCACGGATAACTTCTAATGTTTAAACATTTGAGTGTCCAAGAGAGATGGACATGCCTTAACATTCATAAATAAAAGAAGTTTAAAAATTTTAAGGTAAACTCCAATAATATATTTTTCGGTTATACTGCCGGTGATGGTCCTGTTGCATTCTCAAGTCTCTAGTTAATTTATCATCTTTTATTTGATCCTAGAGATGCCAAGACACCATTATTTTCAGTATAATTGCCAATAACGAAGGGAGCTTTAAATCATTCTGGTTAAATGACGGGAGTAATATCAGACTAACGGAGCGGCATAAAGTAGAATTCGCCTTAACGTTCTCTGGTCGCAAAATTCTTTCGCATGGAAAATTACACTACTAGAAGACCGTTTCGGAAGCTACAATACTCATGCAATTTACGGGGCTAATGACCAATGAACTCAGCTGCCAAGCGTATTATGTGACCATCAAGAGGAGATAGATTAATTCGTCAACAAAAGTAACCTTGCATGTGAAAAAACCAACGTTCTCTTTTCTTCTCCATTCCAGCGTCAATTGCCGGTGGCCACTTGTCTTCTCCCATCGCTCCGCCGGCCCAGCAACTGAGCCCGGACAGCACTTCCCCGACGGGCAGCGGAGGCCTCTGCCCTCCGGATCCCATCTCCTCCTCTCCAAACGGAGCCCCACCCTCCCGCCTGCCCCCGTTCCACAGTTCCTACTCGCCGTCGACTCTCCCTGACCCCTCCACACCCTCGCCACACTCCCCGGGGGCCCTCGGACCTGGCCTCTGCCACCACCACGCGCAGGGAGGGCACCACGCCTCCTCTATCAGACACGCCGCCCCCGCCGACTCCACGGGCAACGTCGGGCGGAGGACCGCGCCGGACTACGCGTCCTCTTCCGCGGCGGCCGACGCCCTCGCCGCGGCGGCCGCCGCCGCCGGAAACTTCGACGACGACTGCGACGAAGACATAGCGGACGTCGAACAGGATGGTGTGGAGGAGGAGGAGGTGGTGGACGACGAAGGCGAAGAGGAGATCGAAGGTGGGAGTGGCAGGGCTGGGGAGGCGGGCTGCGAGGGGCAGGGGTCCGGCGGCGGGAGCTCGGGCCCCCCTGGGGCGACGCAGAAGAAGCGCAAGCGGCGAGTCCTCTTCTCCAAGGCCCAGACGTACGAGTTGGAGCGGAGGTTCAGGCAGCAGCGCTACCTTTCGGCCCCCGAGCGGGAGCACCTCGCCAGCATCATCCGGCTGACCCCCACGCAGGTCAAAATATGGTTCCAGAACCACCGCTACAAGACCAAGAGGGCACAGCAGGAGAAGGGTATGCCGGGACACCCGCACCACCACCACCACCATCACCACCACCACCACCCGCATCATCACCATCCGTACCCAGTCGAGGGGCACCACCCGTCCGCTTTGCCCTCGCCACGGAGGGTGGCCGTCCCCGTCCTGGTGCGCGACGGCAAACCTTGCCCACCTGGGAACCTCGCCAAGGGGCCCTCACACCATCACCAGCACGGCGCCTCCCCGTTGGGGCCGCCCTCGGGAGCGGGCCCTGCGTCCTCCGGTTCCGGACCGGCCTCGCCCATCTCCTCCGAGGGCCCCCCGCCGCCTGGGCCTCCTATCCCCTCCGCGTCGACGCCCCCGTCCCTCCGCTCCCACGCATCTGCCCCCAATGGCCTGCTCAACATGGAGCTAAGCGCGATGCAGGTGCCGCCGGGGATGTCCGCGGCCATGGGCATCTCCCCGCCCTGTCCCCTGTCTTCCTCGGGCGCGGCGATGTCGTACCCACATGCAGCGGCTCTCATGCACCAACCGAGGTGGTGGTAGTCCAGCTATCGTCGCCTCCGAGGTGCCTTAAGGGCCCGACGGAGATTGTCTCAGCGGAAGCAAAAAGACGATATTTGGAGAAATCAAGGGAAAAAATGAGTAGAGACTCGCCGAGTGTTAGAAGTGATCCGCTCATGCTCGTTTCCGTTTGTGCGAGTGTTGGCGTGTGTCTGATTATTGTAGGCAATCGGATTTTGCTAGTTAACTATTAAATATTATTATCATAAAAAATTAAAACTGTATGTCGATGGCGACGCCTGGGATGCGCTTCCTCAGTCGTCTAGTGAATGCGCGCTCATTGGTTGTGATGATTTTTAGTGCGAGAGCTGAGGGTTGTTGTAGATTCGTTCCGCAAAAAGGTGGACAGTATGTGGAAAAAGGGACGGTATTTCACGGAACTCGACGAAATTTATCGGTGTTTTAACCTTTAGTTCTTCGATGTTTTATTGTGTATCCTCGAGGAAGGACAGGAATTTTAGCGTTCTGAGAAATGTGCTTAGATGTCTCTTTTTCACTTCTTTAGTGATGTCGGGAGCCTAGAAATGGTTATGGAGGGAATTAGGATTACAAATTATCGCCATTTTCATCGTACCTCATGCGAATATCGGTCCCAATAACCATGCCTGCTCTTTAAATGAACAGTGAGTTTCATTTGAGTTTTTACGGATTACATGATTTTGTTAATGGAATGGGGTAGATTGTGCTGATATTTAATCGCAAACGATGTAGAAGGAGAATTTCTCCCATGAATGCAAACAGATCCTATATTATTCGCACGATTCCGGGCTAGCAAGTTCACATCATCACCGAGAAAGTTACAAAATTCAATAAAATCTGGATCTTATTTCCATATATTTCATTGGATATTCAAATTATCGCTATGTTAAATGGATAAAAATAAGCAAATAAATTATGTCATGAATGTTAAGAATTTGAAAATCCAAATTTGCCAATGTAAACGTTTCCTTTTCATTCAACGATATCTCCATTTTTTAAAAATTGAATCAAAGGACATATTTCACGAATTATTTATTCATATCTCCTCAAAAGAGCAATTAAATGAAAATAAACAAATGAGGTTAAAAATTAAATGTAATGTGAGCTATTATTCATTAGGAAAACCATTTTATAAACTCCTCAAAATGATAAATTTGTCAAGCTCACTAAATGATTCAATGAAACCCCACTACAACTACTTCGTGAGATTGCATGAAGATGAAAAAAGGAACATTGTCAATCAAAATTCATGGCATACCTACAGTGCAGTGTTACGATTCAGATTGATTACATAATAGCGGGAGAAGATATATTTTAAAAGTAACGTTTACAGTGGTGTCCATATTCAAAACCTGCAATACGCGGGAAACAAATGCCATTCATCGCAAGCGCGTGAATTTTTTATTCTCCGTGGTTACAGTTAATTTTTTCGGTGAGTGTAAATATTATGTCGGAGTTGTTTTAAACGGTATGCGAATAAGAAAAATGCAGAGTGAATGGCGAAATAACAATGATTCAACTTCCGCATTCGGAAATAGTTTCTTTTAAAAACATGGGCTAAATCTCCTCCAAAACTTCGTGACTCGTTGAAACTGACAAGGCTCTATAGATGAAGTAGCAATCTTCGTTAGTACTTTACTTTTTTTGTATTATTTTTCAAAATAAATTCATATCTTGTTAAGTCTCTCCGTCATAGTCCATTAAGTTGAAATACCATAACACATTCTCAGGCTTTGACTATCTTTTCTGTCCTATGTGTAGATGAAACTCATTCCATAACAACACGCCCACCCGAACTTGCCTAATTTATGGATTCGGTGTCAAATTTCCCCTTCCTCAAATTCCCCTGGAAGAATTACTCTAGATGTATACGCTGAGAAATAACTTAAAAAGAAAAGACAGTGACTGATGAGAATTCTACAAACTTCCTCCCATTCCTATGGTGATTAGACTTAAATATGTCAAGTGTATATACGAAGGAAGATGTTTGCCTGTTTATGAGGTGGGGTCACGATCGATATCTTTGAATGCCAAAGATATACATATGATATATGATGAAGAAATAATTTATTATCAGTGAAATGTTCTTTCAATCCATTGTGAAAAGAAGTCTATGTTAAAAATAAAGTTAATATGAAAAACAACGACCTATTTTATTTCCTTACTCTTTGGTTAAATGCCAGAATTGGTTCGCTTGTCATAATTTATTTGGCTCTCTTCTGTAAATGGTACCATAACCATAAACCCAGTAGTAATCAACCAAAAGGTCGGATTGGTACGTGATGGTAGAGTTCACCCAGTACTAAGCCCGACACCGTGTGAAATTCACACATCAGGGTAGGCTGTGCCGGTTATGGTTTCCCAGGAAGATCTGGTACTCGAAAAATCACTTTAGCTTAGGTGGAGCTGCAGGTGCCCGGAGACTTTCCCGGGAATCGAACCCGGGACCCTCCGGTCCAACGCTCTACCCCTGGACTACCGCGACCCACACGTAAATTGTACACGGTGTACTTTCTTGCTTAAATTACTTTTTACTTTAAATTACTTAATTTCACGGTGCATTCTTGCTTAAATTACTACAAATCAGCTATTATACAATAAAAATTATTTGCTCCAATAATTTAATTTCATTATCCACAATATTTCTATGACTTTTCAAGGAAAGGGATAGCATTAGTGCATTTTATTTTTCAGAGTCACCATTATGTTGGGCTGAATTCCCACATTTAAATTATACTTGACCAGTGGGGGGATCGGGATAGTGCGGTGGCTAACGTGCTGGCTTCCCACCTTGAGGGCCATGGTTCGAATCCTGAAGGTGGCAGATCTTTTTGTACATTCAGTGGTATCCCGATCCCTACTTGAGGTGCTTTGTGAAAAGAGTACTTTAAGTGAGTACGCCGTCCGTCAGATAAGAAGTTAAGCAGCCAAGAGGCGCCCTTCGTTAAGAGTAAGCTAATGCCGACATCGGTTTTCTCTCCCCCCTTTTTGCATTCCCATTTATTAATGGTGCAAATGACCTCAGCTGTCAGCCGCCTCCCCGGAATCTACTAATACTACTTCGAAAAGTAATGGAATAAGTGATCAGGTGTGTCCACGAAATAAATGCTGTCAACATATGTAAAATCTTTCTCTTAAATGGACCTATAAATCAGCGTGAAGAAGCAAAAACTACAATGGATTACCGTGGCTCGTGATTTAATCCCTCTTTCGAGGCATCATAGGAAATGAAACCCACAGTTTGCCTTGACATTCTATTGAGTTCGGCATCTCTTAAGTTACGAACCGAAAATATGTGAAAATCTGTTTACCTTTGAGCGGGAAACATTATCATGAACACTGGCGGTAGAGCTTTGCTAAGAAATGTTAGCCATAAATTACATATTTGTGTAGACATTTGATATTCAAAATGTTTGGGATGGGAATTTTGCATCAATTAAAAAATGATTCAAGCATTCTTAGCGCGGGATGGAAGTAAATCAACGAGCCGAGCAACTGTTATCACTTTATCAGAAAGAAAATTAAATATTCTGTATTATACCTTATAAATGAATTGGATGATGACCCATGTGAGATTTTACCTTGAGGTTTTAACTTATGCATTATAGCTAAGAGGAAAATATTACATTTAACTAATATATCATCTTTAAATAGTACATGAATGTGAAGAGTTTTTTAAATTTGAAATATCTACATCAGGGCAACAATAAATATTTTAGATAGTGATTCCACTATTGCGAGGCCGTAGCTGTCACGACATTTTTGAACCGATACATTTCTTTATTCAAAATGAGTTTCACGTGGTCCGTGATCTAAGTTACCACATTTAGTCATGTGGGACTCATTTCGTATATTAGAGCCCGACTATTCTTGAGCGTTCATCTCTGAGAGATGCAAGAGATGGCTTTGTAACATTTAGTTCTTGATACATAGATGTCGGCCTAAAATAAAGAGTATTCGGAAGTTGCAATGGTCTATATGTGCCGTGTCAAAGAAAAGGTCGATTTGTTCGATTCCCTCTCCGTGTTCTTTCTCAAGTGAATTACTATTTTGAATGTTATTTCTCTTCCAGTTTTTGTAATGCAGTTGCGTAAGAACTTTGATATTATTATTTTCGGAAAGCTTAAAATGGAACTGGAGATGAAGACGGAAAAATTGATTGGAATACTTTGAGGTAAGAAGTCAAGAGTTAATCAAGAAAACAACATGGAAACAGAAGAAATGGATGGAAAGGACAAGCCTTAAGAAAGTGGGTTTCTGAAGAGCAAGCATTTAAGAAAGGAAAAATGAACAAAGTAACAAGAAAGTGATACGAAAAAATAATCATGGCAACTCAAAGGAATAATTTTGAAACAGGAATAACTGTGAATTGCCAATGAAAATAATGCGCTTGCCATTTTTCGGAGTGAAAAATAAGGAATAGAATCTAGGTCAAATATAGTCTAAGAAACTTATCACATTTCTTTTTGAAAACACATTAACATTGCAAACTGCATTTTAGGTAATTATTTACTGCTTCATGGAGGAAAAAACGCATTGAATTACCCAAGATGCATTCGCTTTTTCTAGTATGACGACATCGGCGCGAAATGGATACAATTTACAGCTGTAAAGGTAAAATCTTAGGTAAAAACTTTGTACCCATGTAAATCATTCGATTTTAAAGAAAACGATTTCAAATATTTCAGATGAAGAAGTGACTGAATAAATCAGAAAATTAATGAGAAAACCCAATTATACCATTTTAATATTCTTAAATTTCCCAAATATAACTTTATTGAACAGTATATTAACTTTGCAATTTGAGAAAAACATTAGTTTTAAAACTGTGACCACCAAACTACATTACTCGTGATATCGATGAATTCGATAAATTTAAATAAATTCTCCCGTTATAAGGGTGAATCAGAATGGACTCTCTGATTTGACGGGTGAATTCTAATAAATCAACCAAGATAACTAAAAAAGATGTTTTTTTCTAAAAACTACTTCCAATATCATTCCATTTACCAAATTGACTACATCCTTGTTAAAAAGAGATAAAAGAATCAAGATAAGCTATTCAGTAAGAGCTTCACCTGAGCAGATATAATGGCAATCTCACCCTGGTGGTCATGGATGATCGACTGCAATGCAAGAAGATGAAGAAAGTGACGCAGGAACCCAGATGGAAAACAAAGATACTGGAGGAAAAGCAAACAAGAGAAAAGTTTACTGCGACCTACGATAGAAAAATGGAAGGAATAAGTAAGGCTAGTACAGAAGGACAATGGCGGGATATAAAGAATAATATAATACTATAACCAAAAGAGAAGATAAACAAATCGTAAGGTGGAAAAATCTAAAAGGCCATGGATCACCGCTAATAGACCTCATAGAGGTAAGAAGAAAATACAGAAACAAAAGAAATGTAACTAAGGCAACCCCTTATATGAATATGTGGAACATCGAAATACGGAAGTGCAGGAGAGGCTAAGAAATAAAACTAAACAAGAATCAGGTAACATCCGAGCAAATGAAAAATGGAAGGAAAATAGTAGCCAAAAACGAGGATGCAAGCTCTCGCCAGCACTACTCAACGCATATCTAAACAAGCATTAAAAGAAGAGCAAGAATTAAGCATCAAAGGAGTCAAGAATGGCGAAGAAATTGAAATACTCCAGTTCGCAGATGGCATCGCAGTAGTAGCAGAAACGAGGGAGGACCAGCAAGAAACTCTGAGTGCTATTGGCCAAGTACTTCAGCAATATAATACGAGCATCAACGAGAAGAAATCTATAAATCTTGCATGGGGCCGAGAGGAGCTGAAGGTAGACATCCTAATTCGAAGAAAGATAATAGAGGAGGTGGAATCCTTCATCTAACTGGGCTACAGTGTATCTTGGGATGGGAATAATTCGACCGAAATCAAGTGAAGAGTAATTCAATCTAATAAGGCGCTCATCAATAAGAACCAAGTACAAGGTTGAAAGAATCTACCTGTATGGTTGCAAACAAGAAATTAGTTCTCCTTACACGTTTGCATCAAGCATGGCACTCCTCCGATCAGATACTTGAAACATTGGAAAAGTGAAAAAATAAAACTCTTTGAAACATGGTGCTGGAGGAAAATTCTGAAAATTAAATGGACGGACAAAGTGAGGAACGAGGAAGTGCGCAGAAGAGGAAAGGACTATATGAAGAACTATGACGGAACGGCTATGAAGAATTGAATAGATTGGACAAATCCTGAGGCGCAATGCATAAGTTAGAAGGATAGTGCATGAAAAAAATTGAGAGGAAGCCCCCGCACGGATGGCTAAGAGGCAGGAGTAGATAGGACAAAGAGGACGTAAAACCGAAAACCTATAGGGGTGAGCAAATTAACACCGAATTGAGAGCTGTCGTAAACTAACCTTAGAATTGAAATACCAATGATGGTGATGAATCGAAATGCAACCCTACGAGCTAATCTAATAAGCAGTTTTCATTTCTTTGATAGATTATAAATTATATGTTGATGATTTCCTCTAATATTAATATGAATGTTTCATTTTAATCTCTCTTTAACTGCTACGTTATTGCGATGACAGATAAAAAACTCAGTTCAAACTCAAACAGAGGCAAATAATAATTAATATTGGGTGCCTGTAGAAGTACTGCGACTTATTAACAAGTTAAGCATCATAAACCTGTGAAAGTATATACCCACATAATGATTGCCTAAGCAATCTGTCGCGTTTCCTTCGATTATGAACTACAAAAGATGTCTACATTCTTCATTAATTCATATTAGTATTTGTAAATGGAATAGGATTATTTTTGAAGGCATATTAACCTTCCGATCGAAATTTAGATGATGACACAAATAGAACTCATCAACGTAGGTATGGTTTTTACTCATCATTGGGCTTAATTTATAGACCTAAAGTGGAGCGCCGTTATTCTATTTTGGCTCCGACTAGTTGATGACTACGATACAGATTAATATTGACACTAAGTTATTGAAATTAACGACCAAAAGTTGTTTCCCTGTATCATATTGCATCATAAGAAGCACCAATATAATTTCCTCGCGTAATTAAGAATAAAAGTAAGGGATTTTAAGTAGATGCTTCATTCCCTTTCCCTCACCCCTTAAAAATGACCATCTCTCTCCCTCGTCCCTTGTCCTTCTCACCTGGTGCTTTCACCCCCTGCCATACACATTTTTGGTGGATCGCGGTATATTTGTGTATATGTAGAAAAGTTGAAACGATATCCATAAAACTATGTGCACCAAAGGGTCGTAAAACCTTTTGATTAAGCGTTTTACTTCCAAAGTTGCCTGCATTGACCTTCACATACACTCCGATTTAACAATAAGATGATAACACGAATATTTAAATCGTCATTCTATAAAGGAGCAAAACCACTAAGGAGGGAAAAATAACTCAACTATACGAACCCGTTAAAGTCCCACACAATGGGAAATTGACGGCCGGTGAGGGAGTAGCTATCGAATGGAGGACGTGTGCACGGAGGAAGGAGATGGTGGAAGAGGGGCAGTGGCGCTCACGGAGGCAGCGCTTTGAGGAGGGGATCGGTGGGGAGTGGAAGAGGAGAGCGGGGAAGATGGCTCGCGCAACATCTTTTAATTCCTTTTAATTGAGTGTTATTGAGCAGTAAGATGGTTTAACGAGGGCCTTCTGCTCGTGCTCCGGGGATCCCGGAGGCGGTCGCCCGCCTCCCTCGAGTGCCCCTCCTCGAGCGAGAGGACGCGACCACGCCCCTTTTACCCCCGTCCCCGCACCCCTTCACTCCGATCCTATCCCTCCCGCCAGCCCCTCCGCCGCAATCGCAGCCACCGTCCGCACACGCATCGACCGACCCTGTGCCTCCTCTCCGTCGACTCACCGCCGCCCGCCTCTCCCCGCCGAGTGGTAATGCGCCTTCATCTACCATGACTCTCCTCCTCGTTCGTGTTCCCCTCCCCACCTCCCTCTCCCGTCGGCATCCCACCCCTCCCAAAACCAACGCCGAGGAGGACGGACGTTCCCTCTTCGGGGAGAGACACCTCGCCCGAACCCTGAGCGGTTGCCTTTCCCCGACACCCTTCCCCTCCCGCCTAAATTCACATCCAAGGCTGGGTTTTATTTTTTTTTAGATTTTCCAACAGGATTAATTCATTATGGAATGTTTTTGTGAAATCTCTGCGTTGATTCATTTTTATGTCCAATGCTGGGTACTCGCCTGGTTGACGCGCATATAGCATGGGAAACGAAACGATGAAGAAATAAATCACCGCAGGGAATCCAAAAATCATTCTACCTGTATTGTAGAGCAAGAGCTATCGGCAATTTTCATTGGTTCTTAATCGGTGAGATGGATAAAAATTAAAGAGAATTCTGAGCAAAAATATTTATATAAATAAATATATCTAAATGGTTTCGGTTTTAATCGTGGTTACTCATTTAAATTAAAGGTACGCAAATGTGATTTTCTACCAGGTTCTATTCCCTTAAACAATTGCATTTCGTCTCTCGTATATTGCGCCGTTGCTCAATACCGATCTATAGAAGCGCGAGATAATTTTCCGTGTTCTTGCATTGGTTATTATCGGGTGTGTCCTAAAACCAAAAAAATAACAATTAATTTAAAACGCGTTTCGATATAAGTACTAGTCATCATTGTGTGAAAACTATCAAATTTAAAAAATTGGAATAAATCAATAGCCTAGCTTTATGCTTGATTTCATGTCGAAACGCATTGTACGAAGACAGGTCTGCGAAAAATTCAATATTCCTTTCATTTTTTCCGCGCTGAACGTCTCTCTTGATCTTAAAACATTCCCATGTTGCTCCTGAAAATGCAGTAAATTTGTGTCACAATGTGGGTAATAAGAGGTAAAAGAAGCCTACTAGACGTAGTGACATATCAATGGCAATGCGCCGATAATATTATGAATTGAAAACATTAAGGCGTAAGTGAGCAGAATATAAAAGTAGACTGGAGACTAGGTACTTATTTGGGGACCATACATGTCTCAGACTTCACAGGTGGAGATAGCGAATGGAGAATCGGGATGGGCAGTCCTAGGCAGGGGTGTACTTGATTGACTGCTATTTTCCGTTTCTATACGGAAGATGTGATAGCAGAGGCATTGGAAGACCTGGAGGCTTGAGTGAAAGTTGTAGAAACTCTTCAAATCATTTAGATTTTTGGATGATTAATCGTTCATTAGGAAGCCAGCAAAGAGTTACAAGCATTACGTGGCGCATTGCAGAAGCAGTATAATAGATAGATTGAGAATTGGTCGAAATTAAGACAGTGAACTTCTCAAGAAATATGAATGCTAACATAATCTGGTTAACCACAAGGGAAACAAAGTAGAACATGTACAACAGTTCACCTATCTATGAAGTGTTTCGGAAGAGGGCGAGCACCGTAGAATAGATATTAAAAGAAGAATTGCGTTAGATATAAAAGCGTTTACAAAGAAACGGGAGTTTAGAGACACTCTAAGTAATTATAAATCAAAGTACTTGCGAGAACTATTCTGAAGCTTTTTTGTGGCTCGGAAACTTGATCGTTGAGGCAAAAGAATAGACATAAATTGGAGTTTTTCGAGATGTGGATATGGAGAGAAAGGGCGAAAACATAATGGACCGAATGGAAATCCAACGGTGAAGTTTTAGGTGTGTCAGGGGAAGAAAAATGGCTGTGAAATAAGTTTGAAGGAGCTGGAAGATAATGAGAGGCAAATGGATGAGGACGACGGTAATAGAAGGAAGAATGACGAGAAAGCGAGGCAAAGGGAGGAAAATAATGGGCATTTTCGATTTAAAGGAAATAGACAGTATTCAGAGCTATATATTGAGTCGTTGTAATATGTAGAATGAAGTCTACGGGTATTTTGCGTTATTTCATCAAGAAGTTAGTAGTAAAGAAATGTGTAGTATCTGATTCCATCAAAAAACAACCCTAGCTCGAGGTACTAATGGTACTAACTATACGCGTAAATATATAAAAATTAAATATTGATAACTACTTGAACAAATTTATTACACATTTTGTGGTAACCCTGCGTGTGTATACAAAATCACATGCTTATAGATTCTCACTTGCAAGATCCTGACTGTACGGCGTAGGATATTTGAATGCAAATTTTAAGGCACATTTTTTATAGAAGGGAAGCACCCATGAGGAAATGAAACTTAGTCCAGGAATACTCGTATACCAAGCGAACGAGGATACTGGATGCATGACCATGGAAAGAAATACAAATGTTTATGAAAACATCAAACGAGTAAGATAAATTTATCAAAGACATTGCGGCTAATTATTCTATGGGTATGTGGGGGTCCGTTTCAATTACCGTAGCATAATGAAGCTAAATAACGAGATTTTTAGCCTTAATTTACTATCTCTTCCTATCGAGATTCGCTGGCGACATATTTAACCGCCCCCCCACCCAGCCCCCGATCTAAAACTCCCCACCTCCTTCCTGCACTCCGTCTCTTTTATCCCACCCCCCCTTAAAAGTTTTCTTCCCTGGGAACGCCCCTTTCCTTCCTCCCCCCTAAATCTCTTCGACCTCCCCGCCATCCCGCCACCACCTTCCGGCCTCTCATCGACCCACCCCCGGTGCTTTACTAGGCCGGCCGCGCCAGACCCTTCTTACGTACGACTTTTTCCCACAGGCACTTTAGCTGCTCTAGCCTTTTGTCCTCTTTTTTCACTGCGCCCTGTTTGTTTTTATATCTGCTGCGATCATCGAGGAAATATCGCTGACGTTCAGCACGCAGTCTCTGGAGAGTGGAAAGGCAGAAACCAAATAACGAAGACCACTCCACATTTAGAAAATCCCGTCACAGACCTGGGGTTTTAACTTAAATGAAATAGTCGTATTAATAGACCAGATCCCTAAAAATCGAAGCTCTTTTACTGTAGCTTGGAAGAATAATTTCAGAAACATTGAACTGCGATAAGGATAATTTCTAATTATTTTGAACGAAGAAGATTTGATTTTCCATCTAAAAATAGATGGGAAAGTATCATTTGTTTCACCATCGAGTTATATCAAAGGTTTTATTTGGAGATGATAATGAGATTGAAAAATTGGGTATGCAGTAGTGCTCTGAAACGAAGGTATGTCTGGCGTCTGTTTGGAAAAATTCAATTGGTAATCGCTTTCCACAGCCAAATTCGCGGGTAAAACCTTCCCAAAAAGAGCGGTAGTATAATAGGGCATCCGATTTATTGTTAAATGCTTCGAAATTGAGCTATTGTCACCAGCCCTTTCCTTAACCTTTATCCTTGAGAATATGTTTACGCCGTTGATCGATTTTCGTGTGTGAATATGTGTGCATATTCGTATTCGTACTTGTATATCACCATCAGTATTTCAGTTATTAGATTAATTCACTGTAGCCTTCCATTCTGCTCTACCAAGTGTTGATTCACTCATCCCCTAATAGAGTTTCTGTATTACTAATATACTTTACCCTTTCAGGCTTCACTTCGTGGCATTGTTAGATGTCCATATGGAAAGAGTTTGTAATTTTCCCCAGCCTTTATTCCTAATTTGTGCAATTTACTTGTCTTTTTGTTTTCCCCGAGGGATCTTCTATTCCATTACGTTTATAGCATATATATATATATATATATTTGCTATATGTATATATATATATATGTATGTACACACACACATATATATATATATATATATATATATATATATATATATATATATATATATATTTATATATGTACATACATTCCATTCCTCTGCTGGTCTTTAATGGGTGTTCCTATCCATTTTCCTACCCATCCTATCCTATCTATATCCATGTCAATGTATATATAATTATATAACATAACGGAACTTATGATATTTTGCCTACTGGTCCACCACACCACTCGCTTATGATATCAGGAAACCTCGAAGTAATTTCGCATACATGTGCATATATAGTGAAGATAATAAAGCTTTTATGAGTGAATTGTGTGAGGGAATACCACTGACGCCCATTTTCGGACAAGAGAAAAATGTTTACGCGGACAAATTTGATATAAAGAGCAACCAGTATTCCCAATCAATTTTTTCAAATCTCTCCGTTGACCCAAATGATACAAAAGATTTCATTGTGTTCGTGATCTCTTCGACGGAGACATGATGGGGAAGGCGAAAGAAAACTCTGTATCTGATGCTTCCAAACTTTTTTTGATTGGCGCTTCCCATGCGTCTAAACGAGATTTTTTGCTCTTCCCACAGTACCGTTTTAGATGGACAGGGATCGGAATTTTTGTAACAGAGAGTTATGATGTAGGAAATCACAAAAAATATATTTCTTGAAGAAGGCACAACCAACGTGAGGCATTTTTAATAATAGAAATCGAAACATATCAGAGTCATTGATGGTATAATGTTAAGAGTACTGATAAAAAATTTTGCAAAATAGTAAAAAAATCATCATCGTTGGTATTCTACCAGTTAAGGAAGGTTTAGGATGGATATAGACTATAACAACGGTATAATAATATATTTCCTTATCTCTCCAGAAAAAACACATTTGGCATCAGACAATGTATTAAACCTTCAATTTTGCATACGTCCTTCCTCCCCTTATAATGTCCAACATACCTATCCTATTCCTGCCCCTTCCTCGCTTGTATATCGCTCTCCCCTCTATCACAGTCTTCTACATACCATCGCCCACCAAAAAGCTTTATATTCATCTTTCCTGCATCCTTTACTAAAAAAATATAGTTAAAAACCGAAGCACAAATTTTTTTACAGAAAAGTACCTGCAATATAAAAAAAATCAAGTAAGAAAATTAAGTATGAATTGGAACTTGATGTCTTTATTTATTTATATACCCTGCAAGCCACCGCTAAGGTGTGTGGCAAGGAGCGAATACACATTTACCCGAACATGACCCTATTACGGTCGGAAAATGTTATTCAGATCCCTAATCGTTCATGAGAAAAATGATATCTTAAATCTATCTGTTTACACTTAATCTCTCTAATTTTATTGACATGATCTCTCCTACCGTAGCACGATTGGGTAATAATGCATTTTCAACATCGCTACTAAAGAGAGACCTCCTTCAAATTTATGCAAGAGCTTTAATCTATAATTAAACTTCGCTCTATGGGTGATTTCCAGCCTAGCTGCTCTAATATTTTGGATACGCTACTAAGTTTATTATTTCAACGTTTTACAAATCTAGCTCCTCTACGCTGCACGCGATCCGATTCGGCAATTAATCCAACTTCGTGAGGATCCCATATACCTGCTGCATATTCTAAATGAGGTCTAACCAACGACAGACGACATTTCTCTTTTACATTTTCATAACATTTACCAAATCACTTCTAATAAATCCTAACTGTTTGTTAGCTTGTCCACATATTCCCCGTATGTGTTTCATCCAGGAGATATCGTGAGTGAGGGTAATGTCTAGGTATTTAACTGAGTCTATATATTCCATTTTGGTATTTCCAATACAGGAGGCGTTCGGTGGCAATTGCTCTTTTTTCCTAAAGAATAATGACTACGCACTTTTTTAAGTTTAATTCTAATTGCCAAGTGTCGCACCAGCATTGTTTGGCATTAAGGTCATCTGGAAAAGCTGCTGTGTCCTCAAGATCACGGATATCACGGTAAACCACTACATCATCGGCAAATAAACGCATCTTACAAGTGATTACGGAGTCAATGTCGTTAACGTAAAGTAGGAATAAAAGAGGGCCGATAGCACTTCCCTGGGGAACACCTGGAGTAACTTCTACTGCATTTGAGCTAACTCTATCTATGACTACTATTTGTACCCGACCAGTTTAAAAGTCTTTAATCCAACCACGGATATTTTTATTTATGCCATATGCTTCTAGCTTTTCGAGCAGTAGTACGAGGAACTTTGTCGAAGGCTTTTTAAAAAATAGAAATATCGCGACCACTGAAACACTGCTATTTCCCGAAATAAGAATATCATGAATAAAAAGCAAGTTATGTCTCGCAGGATCTACCTCTTTGCTGATTTTTCTATAACCCGCTGATTTTTCTATAATAACTTCTAATTATCGAGGTGTCTTACGATCGAACTAGCAACTATATGTTCCATAACCATTGAACGAAATGGATGTGAGGGAAATAGGTATGTAAATTGCTCAGTTTCTCCCGGTCTCCGTTTTTTAATATTTGTGTTGCGTTAGCCGTTTTCCAATCACTGGGAAACTTGTGATCTACCAGCGACTTCTTAAATATTATTTCTTGATACGGCGCAATTTTCGAAGCTAGATCCTTAAATATACAAGCGGGTATTTCATCGGGCCGGCAGGATTTATTACGCTTACTATTTTTCAGCAAACGTTCTATTCCATTATATGAGGTTTCAATTTTGGGCATTGGTTGACTGGCATGATTTAGTAAGGGGGTACTCTTTGAGATATTAGTGAAGACGCTTTGAAAGAAGGAATGTAATAAGTTAGCCTATTCCAAACTGCTAGTTACTCTTTCACCTTTATCATTTTAGAGTGAATTTCTCTGAAGTACGACCAAAAGCTTTTGGATTCTCTTACCAATTTTCCGCTAATATTATACTTTTGAATTCACTTAACGCTTTCCGAAATTCATTCTTGGCATTCGCCCTGGATATCTTATAATCATAAGTGATCCCATTAAAAAAAATAGTTTCAATGACTAGAATTTATAAGTGCATTCTTTTTGATACCGTCAGTATTTTATGGTCGCTAGATGAAATGCCGCAATTCCGTAAGGGATGGCGGCGCAAAATCTCAGGGTCCTTCGGCTCTATAATCTAATATTCTAGAATCCGATCCGTTGTGCATGCTTCTTTCAAGCCGACGCACTTACCCCTCCCCCAATTCCCCGGCCTCGACCCAGACCTCTTCAGTTGCAAGTACTGCCTCTCCAAAAAATATAAAGAACTCCCTTCGCTGGGCTCTTTACCCACGCCCCCGCCCACAACTCCTCCCTCACTCCCTTAAGCCTCCTCCTCTCCCTCCCCTGGTCCTCCACTCCACTTCCCCGCCCCCCTCTCTCTCTCTCTTTCCATGGGACACGCCCCTTTCCTTCCACCCTCCCTCATCATAAAAGCCCAACCCTCCCGTCCACATGCGAATCGCGACTCTTTCCCATCATCCAGCTCGCCGCCCACCCCCTTCCTCCTTATTCCACCATTCCTCCGCTCCCCTCCATCCCCTCCCCCAAAAACAGCCCTCAGGGTTGCCACAGTTCCGGATTTATGAATTTCACTGGGATATTTTTCACAGCTTTTCCAGGTCAAATCTTCCATATTTTTCCCCAAGAAAACTTAACGCGAGCATGGATTTTTCGAGGAGTAAGTGGTATGGACCGCCAATGTTGCCACAGCTAGAGTTTTAATGTCCCCAGAAACAATGCCAGGATGAAATCGGAACTAGACTTAGTCGGAATTCACATTGGTTTCAACATGTGATGTCATTCATTTTAACGAAATCGTTGGACCAAGGAGCACTCGGAATCCACCCTACATCAATAAAATACTTTTGAGATAAACTTAATGCATACAGAAAAGCCACAAAAGGTTTTTGATTAGTGCTGCCACTGAGTTAACGACTTAACTAGGGTGGAAATCATGCAAAGACTAGATTTTCAAATGCTGACGATACACAAGATGGCAAAAAATCTGTTAAGCAAATTTGAGACGCATCTTATCTAAAGTTGTCAAAGGCAACACAAATCTCACAAAACTATGATGATTTGGAATGAGCAAGAAAAAATGTTTTTTTCACATTCCCCAATTGATAACAGATCGATGTCAGGTGGTCATTGAAGTCCCCTAGATAATTATCAGGTAAACTATATTTTCTAGTTTACAGTCAACTTACATATGTCTTTGTGGTATTAAAAACGCTATCAACAGCAAATCTTTCCAATAATGGATGCGATGTTAACTACAGCTAAGCTCGTATACATGTATGGTACACTACAATATAAATGAATATGAACTCCTAGTAGGTCAAACAATACTCGAAATAGACTTACGGTACAGTATTTCGAACAAATCTATTGCTAGATTTGTAACTTGTTCTTATGATAAACTTAGTAGCGTATCCAAAATATTAGAGGAACTAGGCCGGGAATCACAAAGTATAGGTTAAATTACTGATTAAATCTCTTGCATTAACTGGAAGGATATCTCTTTAGCAGTGATGTTGAAAATGTATTATTGTCCTACTGTACTATTGTAGAAGAGATCATGCCAATAAAATTATAGGGATCAAGTGTAATAGAGATAGGTTTGAGATAAGTCATAAAGGATCAGAATAACATTGCCCGACCGCGGTAGGGGTCATATTCGGGTCAAAATTTGTCTGGTGTGTACACGTATTTACCCCCTGCCACACACCCTAGTGATGACTTGTAGGGTACTGAAATATTTAAAAAAAGCTAAATAAGATTGAAAACTGATTGTATATTTTTCCCCAAATAAGCATGAACATTAGGAACTGGTTCAACAAAGCTGCAAGTCAGCACACAGGCCCTTGTATTTTGCACATACAAAGTCTACTGATAGTAATAAATGGTGGAGCTCTTAATTGTTGCTCGCCTGAATTACAGAGTATACTGATTTTAAAGTTTTATACCACAATTAAGACTTTTCGGAGCACTTTTAAATAGATGGATGTTAAAATCGTCAGTAATCATGGAAAATAGCATTACTATTTGTAAATAACGCAATAAATGAGATCGTATTCAAATCTCGACCATATAGAGCCATAAACTGGGAAAATTGTGTGAAACTACCCTCTTTTCAATTCTTCCATCAGTTAACCTCTTCAATTCTAAATATTTCTTCTCTTTGACGCCTGTACTTGCTCGTTCTATGAATCTCTTTCGAGTTATTCTTCTGTAATTTATCCCATTCTCTTTTCCAACAACAATTGCCCTCATCAGGCCATTGCGTCTCAAACTGGATCCGATAAGTTCTTTTAATGATATTTTTCTTAGGTTTCTTTATTCTCGTTCTCTTAGTATATCTTTGCCAGCTAGTCGATAACACTTTTGATCTTAATCATTATTTCATTGAGCGCATTTTCCATTGTCCCCTATCTTTTATGTATTCTGAGATTGTTGCACATATCTCACTACCATTGACTGTTTTAACATTAACTTCTTTACCTAGGCTCCTCTACTGATTAATCACATACAATAGTTTGGTTTATTTATTTAGCATTAGTTGTAAACTCATCACAAACCTCCATTAACTAACATCTAATCAAAAAACGGTTATATTTTTCAAATCGGAAATGAAAATTAGAATCAAATGATGCTGTATACGGTCTACTATATTGAACGCAGTTAGAATATTACGCGGTGAACGGTCGGACCGTTGAAGCACTGTTTCCCGCGGAAAAAATACCTGCCACCTCCCTCCTCCCAAGTTCATTTTCCAAATCATGTGATTACATGAGATAATACAGAACAAAATATGTACGCAGATACTTGGATATCTTGAACCATCACTGAGATGAAGAGTTTCATTTAGCGTGTTAAAGCAAGCTCTTGGAACTCTCAAGTGTTGTATTTGAGCAGCTAAAGGGATTTTTATAAACAGGAAAATATTTTAGGTGTTTTCCTTAAAACGTTCAACTAACCAAAGAGTGAAGCAGTTTTATTGACGAAAGCAGTTAATTTAATGACAGAATAATCCTGCTACTACTGCTATACGACACGATGAACATGTTCATTTAAATTAGGAATTATAAAAATAAAAAAATACTAATCGATTTGTTTCTTTTTTGTGCTTGTGATGAATTCTATTGCTCAGAAAACAGTGGTATCGGCATTTTCAGAAATTTATCTACCAACTCACTGGTTTATCAAAGTGGAGTAAACATTGAAGTTTCATATGTTAGAAACTCTCGTAGGGACAATAAATTGATAAGTTCCAGTAGGTTTAGGATATCAGTACGAATGCAATGAAAAAACGGATGGAAGCACTTGCGGAATAACCAATGTTTTTCGGAAACAGATTTATTTCCATCGCATGTACCAGTAAGGTATCGCAAAATGTGTCGCGCCTGGAAAGTTTTCTTTTTTCAATCCCGCGAGTCTCGGTTGCGTAAGGGTCGCTTGGAGTTGTCCTAGCCATTCGCCCTCACTATACGTACACGGGCTTTCCACTGGAGGCCATTCCACTGCGGAGAGGATTACACTTTCCATAAAAACCCAACTCCCCCCTCCCCCCCTCACCCTATGCCATAGGTCCTGTTAACC
The DNA here is from genome assembly GCF_022747635.1 of Hetaerina americana. NCBI lineage: Eukaryota > Metazoa > Arthropoda > Insecta > Odonata > Calopterygidae > Hetaerina > Hetaerina americana. The sequence goes on from NW_027286763.1 coordinate 81,795,917, forward strand.
CCTGTTTATACCCCACTTTCTATCCCCTTCTCCTCCATCCACCTACCCCCGCCCCGCCCACCCCAACTCACCATTTCGACCATCACTCCCCCTTCCGGCACCCCTCTACCTGTGCCCCCCCCCCCAAGGGCCCTGCATCGATTCCACGCGGGCCCCACGCTGTGAAGGGAAGACAAGGGGAGTGTGCGGACGGGAGGAAGGAAGGATTTGCTTACGGGGGGGGGCGAGAGAGGAGTTGAGGGTGGAAGGAAAGGAGTTTCAATCAAGTCGTAAAGGAGGGGGCGACGCGTCCGTCAGAGAGTGGAGAAGGAGGAAGAAGAAGTTTAAATGAAGTTGTGCGGAGGAGATGGCGGGCGACGGGAGGAGGGTTGCGGGGGAGTGGAAAGAGAGAGAGAGAGCCACGGGGGAGGAGTGGGAAGAGTAGTGCACGCAAAAGCCCTTGGATGGCAGAGGGTGGGGAGGCGGACGCGCACGTCTTGCGAGGGAGGGGCTGCTTCTCCAAAGGTTTGCATATACCCCATTGGGGGAGGGGGGAAGGGTCGCACCGGACTTTAATTACGCTCGAGCGGGGGAAAATATTGCACTTGCTGGGAGAGCACCACAAAGAAATGATCGAGGAGAGCACTGAGGTGGAGCGTAGTGCGGTGCGGTTTTAAAACCTGGTGAGTGAGAAAGGAGGATAAAGTTAGATCGGTGCTCCTTGGAATTTTTGTGTGGAGAAGGAGATGGCAGAAGTAAAATAGACAAGAGGGAAAGTGAGTGAAGAAGTGTTATAGGCACTGCGTGGGAAGAAGTTGTTCGAAAATATTCGATGAAGGTAGGGAAAGTGGATGCAGGAGACAAGGAGAGGTGAGAGCCTAAAATACGACGGCGGCGAGGAGAATAATGGGCAAGCGATATAAGATTTCGAATAGATTAAAACTTGAGGACGACATTAACGGGGGTAGCAAGTGTATATAAATTTGGAAAATCTCTTTCTTTCCAATGTTTTTGCGACGGCTTTAGAGATACTCGTAGGTATACCTCTTTCCGAGAAGTTTAATGCAGACAGTGCTTTGTAACCAGGAGAAACACGACTTTGTGTGGATCCATTGAGAACCTAAATCTGGTCGGTACACTGTGAACTAATAAGAGAGGGAAGAATGGTAAACTATAGTGGGAGGTTTCGTCATAAATAAAAGGGTACAGTCAAGTAGGCTATAATACAAAAATGAATCTCAAAGTGTCTACAACGCAAAAAATGAGGTGTCGCAAGCCTGAACTTTCAAAGTCTTTATCCTTATCCCCATATAAGAGTAGAGAAACATCTAAATGCCAAATATATATCTACATGTCAAATATATATCATTAAAACTACCGGATTGCAGTCATATAGGACTGAGATTTGTACAAAAAATTGGATGTATTTTCAGGTCTCTCATCATATACATGTAAACCATATTGGTTACAGCAGAATACGTTTCCATTGTGCATAAAAGCCATTATGTGTGTATTGCAAACAATGATGAGCTCTAAAGATTTTACAGGATAACGGTACCAAAAAAACGGTCTTAAGTACTGGGGTCCTCCTTATCGCCGCCTTTGTAGACGGTGGGTATGCGGGCTATCTTCCAGTGGCGAGGTATGGAACTTACTTTTATCAACTTGTTATTGCGATCAATAGTAGTTAACAGCAATCATGGGAAATTGCCGATAATTTTATCCCTATCTTTCACTCAAAGCCAAGAGGGTAAGTGTAAACAACTTCATTAAATGGGGAAAGCATTCTGTTACTTAATATCAACTCAACGGGACAAAAACCACTAAAAACACTCTCACAAAATTATATAGAATTCTAGTACGAGGGTCATCCGGAAAGTAGTACCCGTTCGTGCCGCATGAAGTGCTGACGACGCGAGTAGCCGCTGGACGAGGTCAGATAGCTTCAGTGGCTTGTCTGCCTTCTCTGAGCCAAGTTGCGTGACGCTAGCATTGCCTGTGTTGTTTCTGTGATTGTTTACAATGTTTAAAAAAATTGAGAACGCCGCCAGTTGTGAAGTGAGGGCAGTGATTAAATTCCTCAATGCAAGAAACGTTCGCCCATGTGGTATTCATCGCCAATTAAAGGAGGTGTATGGAGACAATGTAATGGACGAGTCGTCTGTTCGGCGGTGGTGTCGCAACTTCAACATGGGGAGGGGGAACACACACGACGATGAGCGTTCGGGGAGACCGTCTGTCATTACAGACCAACTGGTGAGCTCAGTTGACGAATTCGTGAGGAACGATCGGCGCGTCACAATTGATGACATCTGTGAGCATTTTCCCAATGTTTCTCGAACAATTGTTCATGAAATTGTTAAACACCATCTGCATTATGCAAAAATTTGTGCAAGATGGGTCCCTCGCAAGCTTACAGATGAGCACAAAACCAAGCGTATGGCTGCAGCACTGACGTTTTTGGGACGTTATTCTGATGAAGGAGACTCTTTCTTGACTCGCATAATTACTGGTGACGAAACATGGGTTTGTTATGCATCACCTGAGAGTAAACGACAGTCAATGGAGTGGCATCATGCTCATTCACCAAACAAACCAAAAAAATTCAAGACAGTTCTGTCCACCAGGAAACTCATGGCAACCATTTTCTGGGATCGACGAGGTGTATTGCTTATTGATTTTATGGCCCGTGGAGACACTATTAATGCCAATTAATTGCCGTATTGTGAAACATTAAAGAAATTACGGCGGGCAATACAAAATCGGCGGCGAGGTCTATTGTCTACTGGTGTCATTCTCGTTCATGACAATGCCAGGCCTCATGCAGCTGGGATAACACAAAAATTTTGCAGCAATTCAAATGGGAAACTTTCGACCATCCACCGTATAGCCCGGACTTGGCCCCTTCAGATTTTCATCTCTTTACAAAGCTTAAAGACTTTTTGGCAGGAAAAAGATTTGACAGCGATGAAGAACTTAAAGAAGGAGTGACCCTGTATCTCAATGAGCTGGCGGCGAAGGACTATGCAGCAGGAATACAGAAACTTGTCACACGTTATGACAAATGCCTTAATTTGCTTGGAGATTATGTTGAGAAGTAGTTTAAAGTATCCTCTTTCAAATAAAATTTTTTATGTTTGTTAATATTTACTTTTGTGTCTTTATTTCACGAACGGGTACTACTTTCCGGATGACCCTCGTAATTCCTGTCAAGCATCCTTTGAAAGCCATTTTGGGGCCTCATTTTTCCATAAATAAAGCAATTCTTATTGAGAATGTTCATCATATCAAAAGATTAACACAGTGGTCACTTGTAGTATCTCCTAAGTTTAATACAGAGCATCAGTCATAATTAAATTCAGCACTATAACTATCTATCAAGCTTAAATAAACACCTTTGAAATATGGTATGCTACAAATTATGAATTTTTAAAACTAAAGGGGCACCTCATTGTACGTATACAAATATAAGGAAAAGGGATAGGAACACAGTAGAGGTGGGGAAGGCGGAATCAGGCAAATCACGAGTGTAAAAATATTTCCTAGACCGGGACTTTAACTCCGGATCTTTCCACTTGCCGGGCGGATGCTCTAAAACCACTTGAGCTATCCAGGAAACGTAATTTACACTGAGATCTGCGATTCCTAATGCAACCATGTGCCCCGATTCTTTGGCCAATTCTGCTGTGTTTGTCCTGTTTATGTGTTCCTATCCTTTTCCTTAAATATATATCTATGTGAATGAGTATATAAATAAATAAATAAATAAACATATATATATATATATATATCATGCTTTCCTCAGCTCACCAAGACTTGAACATAATGTGCTTACTCAACTTCAAAGATAAAAACACGAGGGAAATGTTCACAGTAGCCATTAAATTATATTGCCGAGAAATCGAATACTTTATGTAATTATATCGAAACACTAAACGTGGTTTTTGATCAATTAAATGATATCAGGCTCAGCATTGTGAAATCACATTTTGAAGAATTGAAAAAACTCTTTAGATTTCACCAAACATCAATGCAAATCGACCGGTTTCATCACGCATGTGTCATCTTTAGGTACCTTTTACGTGAGGTTGAGGTGAAGTACCTGAATTGTCTAATATGAAATGAAATTGGTCGTACGGCTAGAAAGTTTGTTGAAATCTACAGTTCCTTATTCCTCATAAAATTCGATATTACATCTTTGCCTTAAAGGTGCTTGTGATATACAGAATTAATTTGAATTAAAACTGCCTACGGCTGTTGAAATCTCTGTTCAAGAAGGTAGTTTTTCAAATATGTAATGTGAGCAATTATTGTTACCCGGAATTAATGAATGAAATTTTTCCAATAAAATATATATTATTTTCTTAGGGGATGAAATTTGCATCGATTTAATTAGCCATCAGCTCTTTATTTAATGCAATGCCAGCGGTGCTCTCGTTGTTAGTGTCAATAAGCGCCAATGAACCAACTAGTATGTTTTCTGTCCAGTACGGAATTGGATTAATTTAATCCCAAAATTTAACAGCTTTCAAATATATCAATACTATCCCTGACTCTACTCTCTATTTATGTTTAATATTATTGGCCAAGTTGAGTTTCTGGATTATGATAAACCTGGGCATTTAATTAGAGGGTTTAGTTGATACGTGAAAGAAAGCTGATCTCTTGATAAACCATTCATCGAGCCAAAGTCACCCATCAGGGTGGGAAGAACAAATCCCTCTTTGGCATTAGTTGGGCGAGGCTGGGAGAGTCCAGAAGCATCGGTCAGATTTGAACTCAGGGCCTCTCTTCATTAACCAAAACGGCGCATTGCCGCTCTACCCATTTGTCTACTACGCTACCAAGATTGTAGCATCACTTCAGTAGCTGAGTTAATATTTATTTACGTATGAATTTACGTCAGCTGTCGGAACTCCTTGATTCCTCAAACACTTGAACTACGAGAGAAGGAAACAAGAACGAGTTACCTACAAAAGATGGCACCGGAAGTGGCCGTCCCACTCAACCAGATGACACAGCAGCATTATCCGTTTTATTTTTGCTTAAACCTTTCGTCTTCGGCGAGGTTCGTCCGCAGCACCTTGAGTGGCCCACCTCCGAGAAAAACTCCCACTTCCCTTTATGCGTGTCGTCGACTGACGTTTACCAAAACACGCGGTTCCATTAAGGCCGTTTTCCCATTTTTCGAAAAGATTCGAGGACTTACCGCCAACCCCGGGGGGGATGGGTGGGGGATTCGTCTTCAATTTCCTCCGCCAAAAGGAAGGGAAGGCAGACGACCCGGCTGCAAGCGACGGCGGACGCCAGGAGTGGACGTCGTGTGAGGGCCCGCGGGGCAATGGGACGCCCCACCGGGACTCCCCGGGGGTAAGCCTCTTCTGTCCTCTAGCTAACGGGGGACGGAGGGATGGAGTTGTACTGACGGTTCGCCTCTCGAAAGTGGAACAGGGTGGGACGAAGGGAGAAATGGGCCTCTCTCGTCAAGACGCATCCAAGGGATATATTTCCTGAACAAATATCCGACTGGAGAAAGCATTCCAGCTGTCCATTTTCCCTTGTAACGCTTAATTTGGTGTCATTGATAGTAAAGGAGTGACTAGGTGGTGGAGAGAACGGAGTGTTTTCGTGAGACAATCCGGTGACCAGAGTGCAAAACGAGTGATAGGAGATACATAGTTTCATTATTAGTAGTCTAACGATCAGACAGAATTTTGATGAACACAGAGATATTATTACCCACATGATGTCGTGGGTCTCTTAGTACATATAAAAAAACCATGAACACAGCAATCAACCATAAGGTCAGTTTGGTAGGTAATGGTAGAGTTCACCCGGCTATGATTTCCCAGGAAGATCTGGTATCTGAAAAATCACGCAACTTGGAGGATGCTCGGGAATCAAACATCGCTCGGAAATCAGTAGTCCAACGCTCTAAACCTGGACTAGACTCGACTGGACTGTTCCATAAGCACACAGAAGTGCCCTTTTTAAGTACTTCAAAGCTCGCACGACGATTCCTGTATTATAACAACATATTATTCAGCTCTACACACTTCTTACCTCACTTCATCCCATCTCACATGCATACATGTATTTTTTTTCTTCACATCGCTGATTCAACGCCATATTCTAAGAAGATATTTCAATAATATTTTGAATTAAACATAAATATGTGCAAATAGTATCCTTATATTTGGATATACGTTTACCTTATGAAAAATACTAGCATGGAGTAGAGTTCTAACAGAGAGAAGCTTTGATGTTCCACGGAAAAACATTTATTTTTGACGGTATTGATACTAAGATACATACGGCGTACATAAGATGCTCCATATAGTACATATAACAGAAACATAGCATATTCCATAATGAATATTTATTGAAGACCGTGGTTCCACCACTGAGGAGCATCATCAGATGATTAAACCACACATTGAAAAATTGGTCGCCAATAAATATTGATTGTGCAATTCTTGTTTTTCTGTTCCCTGCACAATGGAAAAATTCCACCGAGTTACGGCTAAAATAGTGTCGTAAGTTCTATACATTCAACGTTTGGAACCCCGCCAGTCTACAAGGCCTCCCTCCAAAAATGGTTCTTGAGAAAATTAAAACTTATTTCATTGCTCTAAATCGAGAGGTCTTTCATTACACGGTAACCTACCAGCCGCGTCTACAATGTGTGGCAGAGCGTGATTAAACACCAGGTCTACAGCATCAAAAAGTTAATATTTTCTCAATGGTTGTTGACCAAAATATGTAAAATAATTAAAATAATGTAGATAATGATAACTGCAGGTACATGCACTGCGGTATCTTAGCGTGAAATGCCTTACTCAAGCGATACCAACTGTTAGTTACAAGAAGACAATTAACTAAGGCTAGATGAAATAATGACAATTGTGTTCCTTATTTCATCCACTAATTTACGCCAGAAACTGTTCCTACCTATTTATTTCATTACTATTGAATGCATGTGTGTATTGACAAGAAAATCAAATACACAATGATGTATTAATGAATGAATTAATTAATAAATGCACGATAGTGAAAATATGCATACATTAATTGTATCATAAGAAAAATTAATGCATTTTCCATCCTACACCAAACACTGGAATTTTTATGTGACAATTCAACAACAGATACTACTCCGGGTTGACAGCAAAATTAATAACATGAAAGCATTGCTTTTATTTAAATGCAAACTTTTCGCAACCAAAATTTCTCATCAGTGGACGTAAATGCTGTTATCCTGTTGGACTGCTTTACATAACGAGAACTGTTACAAGAATACTCGAGGAATTGTACCCAAGAAATATTGAGAACACCAGCGACCTTTTTTTTTCACTGAGACGGCACTTCTAAGAATTTTCTCCTACTTCGCCGGGGCCATTACGTACTCCTGATTGCAATAACACGCTTCCTTCCAGGGTCGGACTGGGAGAAGAAAAGAATGCTTTCCTACTCCACTCGGGAGGGAGGCCGTTCCGACCTTAATCACGAAATCCAACCCGGCACCGAACGGAAGAAGTCTCGTGGAGTTTGCCCATCAGTCGTCGTCCTCTTTGGGTCGGAGGAAGGGGTTCGGGGGGAGATGTGGGTGTAACTTCGTGGGAAGAAGATCCCGGAGTAGGAAAAGCCCTGGCCGGCGAGGGAGTCGGAGTCCAGGGGTCCTAAAAAATAATTCCGGTGAGGGGAAAGAAAAGAGTGGAGAAAGAGAGAGAGGAATGGAGCAGCCCCACGTCTCTCCCACCCTCACGTTCCCCTCCCCATGATGCCCTCAATGGTACCAACCGCCGAATTTCTCCAAAGTGGCCGTTATACCAACGCAGGGGAAGGGTAAGTTGAGCACGCGCTTCATATTTCACTTGAACGTCCGTGGTGCCCTCGAAGTGAAATTCGTGCCCCTCCCTTCTCTCTCTTGCGTCTTGAAATACTTTTGGCATTGCATTGATTTAGAAACAGGGCTTGCGTGATAGCGGGCTGTTGTCTTTGCCACGTGAGTGATCAATAAAACTTCAATCATGATTTTAATCTCGAATTGAATTTTCAAAATAGTGCAGACGGTCGCTACAATTCGCTTTTCAAAACTTTCACATAATTAATATGTTCATGAAATGTTCTGCAATTCCGTTCATAATGTAGGTTGCCCTGAGTTTTTTTACATGTCCTTCTATTAGCATTGCGAGAGATAAGTGTTTAATTTAAAAAAATTAGAAGTTGTACACTCGATTACGTTCGAATCTTTAAGGAACCTGTTCGAGTATGGTGCGGATCATACATATAAATATGTCTGACCAAATTTCTCCTCGTCATCTATGGTGCCAATGCATCAAAACCAGGGCCGTGTGCGCCATAGGGCACCAAATTTTCAACGATAAAACATAAGCAGGAAAATTATTTGATAAAATCGTCAGTTAGACACCTGATATTTTAGTACCCTGCAATCCACCGCTACGGTGTATGGCAATGGGTGAATGCACACCATATTAATTTTGACCCGAATATGACCCCTTCCGCAGTCGAACAAATATTTTTCTGATCGACTTATCGTTCGTGGGAAAAATTACATCTCAAATCTATCTTTTATACACTTAATCTCTCTAAATTTTACTGAAATGATCTCGCCTACCGTAGTACGATGGTGAGTGATAATGCATTGTCAACATGATTGCTTGAGAGACATCCTTCCAATTAACACACATGGTAAATTAATAAAAATATGCAACACCAAACCGTCAGATAAAATAAATCTTGATTAGAATAGTATGAAATTAGTATATTTTAAATCAGTATAAACGAACTATGATGATCACTTAATTGCGTTGCATGCGACGGAAATAGATTTTTTTGAATCGGTGAACTATCAAGGCAAATGCTCTCCTTTATGTTCGGACACAGAAAAATGAACCGAATCCAGGACTCGAGAAAGAGAGCGACAGAGAAAGAGAGAAGCATTTTCTACCCCCGAAAGAAATCAGTTGGCCATCCCAAACTCGTCCTCCTCCTCCTCGGAACTCTTCCTTCCGTCCCCTCCCCAACTCCCACTGTCCATGCGACATATTCCTCTCTCTCCCCCTATATGCCTCCCCCCCATCCGTTCCGGAGCAATCGTGATCAATTTCCGAACCATCTCACCCATTTACTTACCCACCGACGCACACCAGTCCACCCACCCAATCCCTCCCACCCCTTCTAGAAATGCGCCTGTCAGCACTACTACCGGCCCTCTTCTTCCCTTTCTTATCCCTCCCCTTGCACCACCACCAATGCCACACCCTTCCCTCGAACCCCTCCTGGCCTATTCCCCCCCTTTGGGCGTACCTCACCCTTCCCCGTCTCTCTCCACCCTTCCCGAAGACCTCTCGTGACAGCGGATATGCGGACGACCCTGTGACGAGCCTCGCTTCGCTGGGTGTTTGTGTGTGTGGGGGGGGGGGAGGGAAGGGGGTGTGGGGTGGAATCTCGACGGAACGGCCGTGCGCACGCCAAAGCTTCTCACCCCACGACCCCCGGCATGTGCGCGGGAGAGTGAGATCTCAATTTCTCCGCTTCTAATGGAAGTCAAGTCTCTCTCGAAATGTATCAATGGCTCCGTCTATATAAACCCCCTAACCACCCGGGGGAACTCCACCCTCTGAACAACCACCACCACCACCCCCTCCTCCTCTTCCCCTCAGGCACGCTTCCGTATCGCGACCATTGTTCCCCGACGACCCCTCCCCTCGCAAAAGTTCGGGACGGATGAATATCCGACTGCTCCCTTCTCTCTCGACGTCCGTACGAGTAAGTCTCGCGCTTGGAAGGAGGATTGTTGGCGGGGGGAATAGGAGGGGGTGTTGAGGAGGAGAGGGGATTGAAAATGTCGGGGGAGGGTTCGGGGTGGTAGGGGGGTCTAGACTTTTGATTTCGATACCATTTCAATGCGGTTTCGAGTCGTTTGCCATGGGACTGGGAGGGGAGATCCGAAATGAGATTTAAACAAGTCTCCTTGATGTCGACGGGGGGGAAATTGGGCGGGTAATGTCCACGGAAACACATTGGGAGTCGCGGAGGACGCCACGAAATTTATTATGGTCGGTTGAAGTCGCGATTGCGTGCGATTCGTAATCCTGCGAATTAAGTGACTTGTGTCTCGGATTGAGCGAGGGCGGAGTGCTGTGAAAGTGGAATCCGGAGCGACGTTCCCGGGCGACTTCCGTGTAAAATTAGACCCTCTTTTGTGGCAGGGCTAATGCGCAGCGGACGACTTCATTCTGTTCTGAAGGCTAGTGGATCGGGAATCTGTTAGGGTATCCCTTATTTCTGATCAGGCGAATTGAGACACGTTGAGACGATTGAAAGAGAGAAATTTAATAAATAAATCTCAGTGGAAAAATACGTAAAGTATTAATATCTACCTCCACTCGTAGTGTCTGGAGGATAACAGTTGGCTTTTGAGAAGAGAAGCTCCGATTCAGAAATGATCGTTTAGCGACATAAGATATTTAAATTATAATTTTTAAAACCTTTCCTTTGGGTATACCGTAGCTATGTTAAATATTAAACATATAGGACATAAGCTTGAGCAGATGGAACATTTTGGATAATCTATAAAATATTTTTAACGATTATGGCCAAAGTATGTAGGTATATGAGAAGTATTTCGCGTTATGCTAAGAATATTCTAAAAGAAACCTTGAATAAGGATGTTCAGAAAATATTAGTTAAAACTTTGAGCATAGTGTTTTTGTACGGAGCGGAAACTTGGCCGTTGAGGCAAGATGAGTATTTGAGATGTGGGTGAGGAGAAGAATGGAAAATAAATAAATGGAATGAAAGAAAAATAAGAGAAGAAGTAGGTGTGGACGTGGTGTGGGAGTAGAGAGGGCTGTTGGGAGAAATCCAAAGGAGACATGGAATGTTGGAGAATGTGAGTCAAAATTCGTGCATACTGGGCACGTTGAACGGGATGAAAGGAGGCAGAAAGTGTTCCGTATTGATGAAGGCTTTTTTTTATTGTGGTATGTCAAGCTGTGACACGTTAGGTGAGGCTTAGAAATGTAACGGTGGTTAATATATATGATTAGCTGGAACCAACCTTAAACATAAGTTCACCATTCATAGGCATATCATAACTACTTCACGATATTCAAAAGGCCATTTTTCATGAAGCCCAGCTGTTATCAATTTGAGTTCAATTCTTACGCCTAAATTATTTTGACTGTTGTGAGGTGAGTGAAGTGTTCTAGAAGTTATTTTTAGTCCGATTTTAGAAAGAGGGAACCAGGAAAATATTTTACCATTCTCATGTTGGCTTACATAGTACACTCTTCTCATAAAATATGGCGGAAAAGACCAGAAACCAAGCATAAAGTCGAATGAAAGTACAAATACTATATGATGTCTCCAATTCAACGCCAACTGCTTCAGTTCAATTTAACTATAGACCACCTGCGTTACTTCATTCGTGTACTTAAGTAAATACGTGATGATTATTATTGTCATATCGAATATTGGCACAACGCAATTATCTCTGATTTTAATGGTGTATGTATAAAACATAGCAAGTATTGTGCTGAAGAATGACACATATATGTGAACGTAAATATTCTGTGCTTGTACATATAAGTTCACTTAGGCAATCATTGCTGCAAGGTAACGATAAAAATGTTTTAATTCAAAATGGCACACCATACTGATAAAATGTGCAGAGTAATCAAGAGTCTTTCTAAAGAAAAATTCCGTGGATTACTTTATTGTTTTTAATTAACGATCCGATTAAATTTCTCCCTGGACTAGATAAAGTAAAACTCGCAGAATATATCAAATTTAAATAAGTTTAAGAAAAATATTTTCCATCCATATTCATTAGTGCATAAAGGCCCTTTCAAATACCACTTGAAGGTATTGATTTCGAACAGTTGCAATGATAGTTGGGTTCTTAACTAGCTTGCAAAAATTCAGTTACAATTAAGATGCCTCTAATGATCCTTCTCAAAGAGAAAAGTACGAAATTTCTCTGTACCAAAAATTGAATAGGAAGCCATTCAAAGGCAGCTTAATCGGCAGCTTTAGTGGAAAGTGTTAGTTAATGTATCGATATTTTCTCCTCCAACACAACGACTTTTGGCGTCATTTAATGCACTCTTTTATCTAAAGATATCCCTTGGCAGCAATCGACTGTTGCCGAAACAAATACCGGCTGAGTTTGTCGTGTTTATTTGGACGAATGAGGATTTTTTCTTTATTGGATCGGGAATTTTGGCTCGCCCACTTCAGGCACTTGAAACACGCAGTAACTCTTCTCCGTCTTTCAAACGCAGCTTAACCTTTCCTTTGCATCCATTTCCAGCTAAAGGTGACACTAAGCACAACTGTGCTGGACATCGGTGATGCAATTTGTACGTCGCCACCGTCTGCCAATATTTGAGTTGAAATATTACTCTCCACTTTCAAAAGGAAAGAGATATTGTTCCAGGTCTATTATTCGACGTCCTCATTGCCCTTGGGGAGGGGGGGATTGCGATTCAATTAATGAACAATAGGTACTCTGGTACTGGTTGGTTTTGCGAAAAACTAATCACCCAAGCTTAATTAATTTGAACGAATCGTCACCTTAAATTTTAATAAATAAATCATTCATACCTAAATTTAATTGCAAGCGTTGAAATGAAAAAAAAACCAAGTTTGTTTTCACATCCCTTAAACAACACTTTGAAATTTTTTACGCATTTATATGGTTTATTAGGTTACACCTAAGTTCTCCTGAAATTTGACAATTAGCTAGCCGCTTAAGTACTATCGAAGTGAGTGCATTCTGTGAATTTTTACACTTCATACTCTGAGGACGTAAGTACCACTATTTTTTCCATAACATTAATCGTCTATTGACATTGTCTCTTTTCCAAATGTCGTTTTACTACTAAGTAACCACTAAGCGATTCATTATTTCATTAGTTATAGAACCCGAACATTGAATGACTGCAACATTCTTCCCAATCCAATACTGATTTATTCTACCACGCCTTGATAGCTCTTTTTTATATAATTGCCCATATCTGAACTATGAGTTTTTTACTTGGTCTTCATCTTAGGATCCAGCCAACAATTACTTTCCCATCCAATTCAATGTTTCTGCAAGTGCATCCAATTAAGTTTCTTCCTCTCCTCCATATGATACTTCGCATCTTCTTTTTACTCAGCTACTATTATATAAAATTCCTCATTCCTCATCACTTATGGCAATATCATATTCAGTATACGTGGCCAGAGTATAGAGGACTTGTGATTTGAAAGACTCCGCTGCATTTTCAGGCAACGGAGTCTTTCAAATCACAAGTTTTGCTCCTCGATGAATGACAGAAAGACAGGCTGTAACACTAGAGCCAATCCACATTTTTGTAAATCATAAAAATGTTAAAATCAATTTGTAATTGTATGAAGCATAAACATATTTTGAACGCGCCATCATTACTCTTCATGTTTACATAACTTATTCGATAAGTTTCCACATGATATTTATGACTAGCAGAGTTGATTGAATACATTTATGTTTGTTGATGGACATTTCCATGACATCTCCCCTGTAGGAGGAATACTTAAAAGAGTGGAGAGATGAAGTAAAAAGAATTGACAATGTGACATTTACTCCTCCATCCTCCAGACCATTGACGTCCTTCTATGGTGACCTCATTTACAAATGCCCGTCATTAAGATGAGAAATTTGAACCGTTTGGGCAATTTTGTTACCGGTTTGACCTTGAGTTGGCATTACGTAATTTAGGTATCTTTAATGAGACAACCAAGAGTTTCTATATATTACTGTATAATAATTTGATTTTTTTAAATTTTGATCATCAACTTAAAATTCGTGATAGTATATTCATTAAGAACAGAGGAATTGATGAGAATTTGTTTTCATCTAAAAAAAAGTTATGACATTTGATGTCGGATATCAAAAATCTGTTGTTCATTTGGATTCATCTGGATCTTTTTTTAGGAATTGCAGGGAGGGAACTCAATGTGTGGGTCGTTACATTTGTCACCGAAGGTTTGAACCGATCGCGTGGACCTCATCTAGGTGGGTTGTGAAAAAGGCGCACTCTGTACACACACATCACCGAAGGGCGAGTAGATTCACCGGGGGGAAGGGAGTGGAGGAAGCGTCAGCAGGGGGTGGAGAGACGGGTAATAACGAGGGCGCTGGAGGGAGAGAGAGACAGGGAGTGGTCTCAGGGAGGGGAGTGAATTCAAGGGGAGAGTCGCGTAGAAATTGGTGCGGATTCGAGAGAGTGCAGCGATTTCGGAAATCTCGCCGTGGCCCAGAATCAAATGGCTCGGGCAAACATGCCCACGGGAATCATGGGTGAGGAGGGAGAGGGGAGAGATGTGGATGAACGGGTGGGTGGTTGGGAGGGAGGAGGATTTGGAAGGCAATCGGATCCTTGCATGCGGAATTTCTCGCAATAAATAAAGTCTTTTATTATTCCTCCACAATCATCGTCCTTCCACCTCCCTTACCTCTGTCCCTCTTCCCTTACGCGCCCATCCACTCCCGATTCCCGATTGCAACCCCCCTTCGCTCTTCCTTCGGTGCGGCCAAACGATTTTTTTGTATTTTTTTTATCTTTCTCTTTCCGCGAGCCCGAAAGAAGCAAGCGGAGGGACGATGGGTGGGTGGATGGGGAAGAGCCGGGGGGACGGCCAGGACGACGTAATATATTGTAATAGCGTCGCCGTCGTCCATTGATGGCAACGACCTTGTTTATTCGAAGCGGGGGCAGGAGGGAGAACCAAAGAGAGAGAGAAAGAGAAAGAAGGGAGATAGGGGATGCGGTGTTGGTGGGGAGGAGGGGTTGAATGGGAAGGGGGATAGTGTTGGCGGGGCGGGAGAGGGGGAAATACAAGGAGGACGGGGGTGGGCGAGTGTTAGGACGTTGGTCAATCGTCGCTATCTGTCCCGTGCGCTTCAATGAGCTCCAGAAGACGTTATGGCCACGGGCCGACAGCAAATCCACCTTCCCTTCCAAATAACCCCCTCCCCATCTGCCCCCCAGACCCCTGGTCTTCACCCGCACTCCCTTCGAACCCCTTCGGTTCCCCCCCCCCATGGTCCCTTTCCTCACAACCCCCCCTCCCGAAAAACCGACGTCCTTTCTCCCACTATTCACGTCTCTTTTCAATGTCCCTTCCCTCCTGTCGCCCCCTCCTCGTCCCCTTTGCCCTCCCACCCCTTTCCACGTCCTCTCCCCTTTTTGTCCGGTTTCCTGCTCGCGGAACCGAGCGACGGAGTCCCCCCCTCCCCTCTCTGCTGAAGAACTCCCTCACACACGTCGCCCTCTTTCGGTGGGATGTCGTTGCACACGCTCCTTCGACCGCCCCCTCCCCCCTCCAGTATCCACCCCGGGCCCCTGGGTTTCCCACTCCTCGCCCCCCCCGCAACCTCCAGCACCCCCCGCCTCGTCCATCTCCTCCGCGCTTTCATTCAGACGAACAGGAAGCGCGTGGGACGCAGGCGAGGCAAGGCGCACATGACGCGGAATGAATTCGCAATCAATTAACCTAAAGTCGTCGGGTTTATTTTTTATTTTTTTTTCAAATACGTTTTACAACTCTCAGAGCTCTCTCTCCTCTTCGGAATCGGGTCGAGTTCACATTGCCGACGAGCCGGACTGCTGGAGGTTTTATTCCTTTTTTTATTTTACTCCAGCGATCGCCGGTACACGGGGGCGTCCGTGGACTTTTCGTATACCGCTTTGTACACTCTCTTGCTTCGCAATTGGGGTTCCAATACCAAATTGCGGCTATTAAAACAGTAAAAAAAAGTTAAAATGAAAACGCGTTTCTTTCCCAAGAATGGTTATTATTTTGAAATTGTGTCCTTGGGATTTTAAACACCATATGGTTTTGAGATAATCTTTTTCCGTTTTTTTTTCCACCATCTTAATCGCTGTCCTTTCTAAAAGAGATTAAATTTTACCGGCGTGGTGGTCATCAAAATCCATTTTCATTATCGTCCAGAAGACGAAAATCGGTACTTTTTAGAAGTTTGAAGCGTGATTTCCGTATTTTTAATTTATTTAACTTCACTTTTTTGACAAACACCAGCAACCTACCTTACAAGTTAGCGGCATTAGATTTTGGTGCTTAAACCTTTAATAGTACTTGACTGTGTATAGATACACAAACATATACATGTACATGCATGGATATACGTATATTTATATGTGTAACTGTTCCAAGAAGGTTGAAAACATAAAGGTTTTTAAACTACGAATGAACTTAGTGCCTACCATTGATTTTGTGGAGGTCGCGGCGTGTGGAAGGTAAAAGTAATAATTTAAAACACTTAAACGCTGGAATTTAAACAACTTGAACACTCCGTTTAAATGAATATACTTTGTAACTTCCACACAATTTTTATTCGTACTACCGGTTTCAACGCAACGGCGTCATCATCAGGTACCTAGGTACGTGATGATGACGCCGTTGCGTTGAAACCGGTAGTACGAATAAAAATTGTGTGGAAGTTACAAAGTATATTCATTTAAACGGACATGAACCTCCACAAAGTTGAGCCCGAGACCATAGAATTCAACTTGAACACTATCTTCCTTATTTTATTTGGGTGGTGAGATTTGGTGAAAAAGCCAACAATGGGCCCTAGCAATTATCTCAGCGTCAGAAATAAAATTGGTAATTTAGTCATATTACCAAAGAAATCATTGCGAGAACGGAAAACTATACGTTAAGACGATAGCATAGGAGAACGTTATTTTCCCCAGACTAGAGGCAAAGAAAATGGAATGAAAGAAACACATTAATACCACAGTGGTATAAAATGAGTCACATAAGTATGTCGAGACTTATACAAGAAGAGAGGTAGGACTACATAACTCTAAAAACAATGCATAAATAAAAGAACAATTGAAAATTAAAAGAGATAATAGCTACAGCTACATAAAACCCGGCAAGCCACCACAAGGGTGAGTGGCGGGGGTGTTAGGTTACTAGCGATGCATGTACAATCACTACACCACAACATAGACATCAGTTTGATCATAATAGGGTCCTGTCAGGATAATAAGTTGGTTTGTATATACCAGAATCCCTACATGACATGAGTTTATCAATCGTTGAGACAACACGAAGTTGTAAAACGGCATTGAATTGGAAGATTACTGGAGATGAGTTCATTCATGCTCAAGTGCAAAGCTCCGAAGGTCTTGGCAGGAGGTCCTTGAGGAATTAAAGGGATAAACCTCCACCTGCCACACATCTTAGCTGTAGCTTGGATGGTGGAGAAAGGGGAAAAATCGCAATGCATAAACTAAAATAAGATTGGATAACATGAGGAATTTGAGAAAGAAATGAACCGAGGGAAATAAAGAGGCTTACCAGAAAAACAAAATGAGAAACACTAACTAGGAAGAAGATCGAAGGCTGTTACTGCTTTCTGCGTCTGGCTCTTGATGATGAACGTAACAGATGGGATGCAGAGTGCCGTGGTGGAAGACGACCATCCAACAATTAAGAATCCCCCGCCTTCTCACTTAGCACCATTCAAGTAATTATGACATTTATTTTCGATAGATTGATTATTACACTAAATGACCAGCCAGTTTCTGAGTGTTTCCAAAAAAATTCATTAAGCCTTATCCTTATTCAACAGGAATTACCCATGCTACATGCTACGATGGTAAATCATCGTAGGAATAGAAATTCAAAGGGAAGTTTGGAGAAAGGGAAATTGGAAGAAGGTTAATGTGACGGTAACTTCAGAACATACAGTTTACTGGCGTGAAAACGATTTATGATATCCGAATTTGGTGATTGTATTTATGATTCCAAATCAAAGTTTTTCCTTCGGAGTGGGGAATTCTCTAAACTGTTGAACGAACTGTTGTTAGAGGCGGTGACCTCATGTTGCATGGCCGTAGTTAAATAAAGGTTTCCCCTTCTTGCTTTCCAGTTCTGTATGACCTGTCTTAGTACGGTGGCGGTCTAGCAGCACATACGTGGTTGATGTTCATTTTTATTCCCTCACATTTCATATACCTGAGAACTTCAGCAGTGGTTAAAATTAACACTTATTTAAGAAGACTGCGTCTAGCCCTAACATGTATATGTATGTGCACCACCATTTACATCCTTTTAAGGGATTTTAATTGGAAGTTTTTTCTCTTTCCCTCACCCCTTTAACATCCTCCCTCTCTCTCTCATCACTTACCCTTTCTACCTGGTGCTTGCACCATTTGCCATTCACCTTTCTTATGAATCATTGAATATTTTTGTAGATGTAGATATGCATTGTCAAGCGAACGAATTTAAGTATTAAAAGAAGTTAATATTGATTTGGTTTTACGAATCCCAGACTAGTCGCAAAAGGGAACACCGTCACTCGCTATTTCTTCAGAAGTAGGTGCTCATGGTTGGCAATCAATCGAGGCCTACCAAATTTGGATAACCTACGTTCACCCTTCGAATGGAACATTTGGACCTAATTGGTGGATTAGGAAAAGGTTTGAGTGAGTGTTGCTGTGAGAATAAAAAACGGTCACCTTAAAACTATAATATTTGAGTATTTATTGTAAATTATTAATGGTTTACATATCAAAATTTCAAATAGTTTTACGTTTGGCGCAAGGTGCAGTAGCCTAGTGGGTAGATTGCTGTCCTAGTAACTAACGGCTCGTATCGCATGTGTAGAGAAGCATTTTACACTTAGATACCGCAGTGCATGTATCTGTAGTTATCATTATCTTTATCATTTAAATTATTATACACTGTTACTGATACCTAACAATTAAGTAAAATTTAGTTTTTCAGGTTGTATGCCAAGTGTGTTGAATCACCCCCTGCCACACACTCTGTCGGTTGCTTTCAGGGTACCTTTTAGATGTTGAACGGTCCGTTACTGACCGGATAGCCCAGGTGATGCCTCATTACAGATATCCTCAAATAATGGGTTCGATATTAACGTTAGCAAATGCAAATCCATCACCTCTAATAACAAGGCAAATTGAACCAATAGCCGACATATTCCCGGAAAATGTCATTCCTAGAAGTGATTGCTGTAAATACTTAGGTGTATATTTAACTAAGGATTTAAGTTGGGGGCTAAACGTGGAATACATTGTTAAGGAAGCTTTAAAAACTCTTCATTGGGTGCTGAGAAATCTCAAAGAAAGCATTAGAGCAGCTAAGGAAAAGGCGTATAAGGCCCTGGTAAGATCAGTTTTTGGGTACTCATACACTTCTATAAGACCCGCACGAAGAAGGAAATATTACAAAACTGGAGACGGTCCAAAGAATGGCTACCAGATATGTACTGGGGAAGCAAAGGAGGATTGAGAGTGTGACTGAAATGTCAAAAACGCTGGGCTGGGAACCTTTACAAAGTAGAAGATAAATAAGCAGACTTTGGTGGAATATTCCGCATTTTGAAGGGAGAGAGAGCTTGGGCAAAACTAAGGAAAGAGGCTGGAAATCAAAATTTAATAGGGAGGAATGATCAAAAATTCAAAGTAAAATGCCGGGCTCAAAGAACAAATTTAAAAAATTTTAATTTCTTAATGAAGCAACTGTTGATTGAAACAGTTTATCTGCAAAACTATCCGAGCCCTTTCCTAACAGGGCAAATACTTTTAAGAAAAGATGTAAACAATTCATTTAATAATTTGATTGATATTTTGAGTGAAATTGTATGTAAAAGCTTAGTCGTGATTTTTTTCCTATTGATTTGGGAAGCTGATGTTGATGAAGCGGGGATTTTCTCTTTTTTTGTGTGTTAGAGATTGGTGTTTGGAAGTTTCCTTAAAGTGTATTGTTTTTTCTGACTGATTTTATTTATTATCTTTTGTGATATTGATTGGATTTGAGATATCATGTTATTTTTCCAAAGGAAATTTTGATTGTAATATTTGTGACTTGTGTGCCACCACTTGGACCGGTAGTAAGTGGTGGTTGCTTAGTGCACACTCATTGAGATAGGGGGAAGTTGGGCGAGGGAAGGAAGGAGAGACGCGTGCTATAGAGGGGCCCATCACGCGCGGAGGTGGGTCGGTCCGCCCGTGCTTCCGGCGCGTCGCGGCGACGGCGCTGATGATGAATGGCGCGGGAGTGCTTTTAACGCCCGCCAAATTACGTCAGTCACCATTTCAATGGAGGCAAACACGACGTGAAACATAGCACCTCAACCCAAGGAGGAAGAGAGTGATGAGATAAAAAGAAGAGAGGGGGAGAGAGGGGCGGGAGTGGAGCGAAAGTGACGGAAGGAAACGGGGGAGGGCCGGGAGGCAAGTTGGGAACTGAGGAAGAGGTAGGATGGAAGGGATCGACGGGAGCTCGCCTTTGTTTGACCTCCGAGGTGCGCTGACTGCTGTAATGAGTGAAAAAAAGAGGGAGCGGCCGGAGTGAGGGGAGAAGGGGGGTGAGAGGGTCCGGGCAAATGAGGGTGCAGAAAAGAGATGGGAGGATTGGAAGTCGGCGTAGGCTGAAAACACACCTTTTGTTCGCACTTGTTTTGCGATTAATGCTAAGCCGGCTGCGAAGCGAAGCGGTCAACTCTCCGTAAATTACAGCGGCGGACCATTGAAAAGGACTCGGTGCAAAGCTATTATGTGTTCGCAAATCTTCCGCCTGATAATGCTTTTCTCTCCGGTAATTTCCGTTCGTTTAATCCGTCATGAACTTGCCTTACAACCGCTGAGTCGTACGCACAAAAACAAGCAGAATATTACTACTCGGGACGTGCAATATAGTGAGGAAGGGTTAGGGGGTGTTTTTATTTATCGATCAATCGTTCAAAATTCGTCAAATGGGTTCAAATCAGTGAGAGCGTTCTTTCATACTAAGTGATACAGGTAAAACATTGAAATGAAATTCATCGCCTTTTACTATTTTCTCTTTCGCTGTGACACTAATGTATACACCTAATACTGTTCAGAATCTCGTGATAAAACCTCAAGTTTTCCTAATGACTAGAGATACATCATTCATTACCCAACCCCCTCTGCGAAAAATTTCTCGGAGGTATGTAATTGTCCTGCAACAATGTCATTAAGCCTCCTATGCTCAGCCAGCATTTTATGGCAAGTTTTTATTTTTCCAAACTCACATAAATGATCCCTTATTAAAGTAATGCGCATGATTTTATTGTGACGCGACTATTCATAGCAGCTCGGTAAAACCGATCGAGAAATGGGGGGGTCTACCCTTCCAACGAAGTCGGTCACCAGTTTGCTCCGAGCAGTCTGAGCGGAAAGACGTGCCTCCGCGTGAAGTGTGTTTTTCAGCTTCGTAACACGGCGCGATGGAGCGCCCAGCCTTACGCCACCTGCCCCAGCCACACGTCCTTCATTGTTACCAAATTCCTGGGCCGGAACTGGGGGGGGGGAGTCCCCCAGCCCCCTTACAGTCCTGACTTGCTTCCGTGCGACATTTTTATGTTTCCGCGACTGAAGAGAGAGCCGAAAGAAAAGAATTGGGAGACCGTGGAAAACATCCAAAAGCATGTTACAACTTTCCTGAGAGAGACATTCGAGAAGTTTCAGGGTGCCTTCCAGGCGTGTCAAACACGTCTCCGTAAGTGTATCGAGGGAGGGGGAGAGTATTTTGAAGAATTTTAAGCGTTTGTACAAGTACGATCAATGAATCTATTTTTCCCAGAGAATGCGCGTTACTTTTATAGAGGACCTAGTATACTGTCCTTGGCCTAACCTCTCTTTTATAATTTGATTTTCTATCCCAAATCAGTCACCAAAATTTGTTGCATAATATCAGATTATTAATGTTTTCTCTCGCACTCAGTGCAATGATTTCATCTTTCTACAAATTTGAGACAATAATAATTTATTCGCATCTAAGAAGCCAAGGAAGGGCGTGCGGCAGGGCAGGCTAGGGTATCTGCAGCGCATGCAAAATTATTAGCATATAGGTTCACTTGAATGCAAATTGGCTTGCATACAACTCTCGTGCTCATATAGTATACTTACACTTAATGTGTGACTTACGTCTACACACTAGCCCATAAGCCGTCGCAAGGATCTGTGGCAGGGGGAGGGCGTACTGGGTCACCAGCCATACTACATCTGCTCCAATTCCAATGCTTCCACGAACACATGTTACCCCGTAATCCAACGAAACAAAACTGCTAAGAAGACTAATAAGGAAACTCAATAAAAAGGGGCAGGCTCATATTCAACGCAGTCACCAATTATCACCTACTAATGCAGGACCGACAATTTATAAAAGCATCAGATCTACAAATTGATTTACATGACACCCAACCACACGCACAAGGGCGCGTGGCGGTGGTCGTTAGGACGCCAGCCATAAAATGAATTGAGGGAAATGTAACTTGTATGTTCCCAACTAGTTTCACCAGTGCCAACCCATTTTCGTGTTCGTGTTTCCCCTTTGAGAGTATGTCACGAATAGTGCGCGGTAGACACGAATATTTGAATCTATCCGTTCGGCCAGTTTATCTCTATTATTTTGTGACAATTGCCTGTTTTGCCTATGCACTCATAATTTGAGGACTGAATTATGTATATTCTATGTCGGATGCAAAACCACTCGATTGGTATCTTTTAAATCAGTTTAATATTTCTCTCAGTCTTCGCACATCCAAGGGTTCCTATTCCAGATCTTGTAGAAAATGTGACACGCTTTGTGTCTTTCATACGAGTTTATCTCAAATCTGGCCGCCCAGATCTCTGTATCTTGTTCACTTCTGCAATCAGTGTTTTTGAGATGGATCCCATTTGCTCGCCGCATATTCTATGTGGGTTCTTACTGATGAAAAATATAACTTCTCCTTCTCTCGCTACTTTTACCCAGCTAAACTTTTGATGAATGCCAGCTTCTTTATGGTCCCTATACAAATAGTGCGAATGTTTTTTCCCGAATCGGATGCGACATCGAAATATTTTACGTGGTCTGCGACATCCATCCGAACTACGAGTTTGTAAGTCAGTGAAGTGGTATGTTTTCCATTTTCATTGGCTGGTGTTTTTTTAATTTTTTTAGAGTGCATAACCATACATTTTTTTAGCATTAAAAGCCAGACCCCATTCTGCTTACTATTTCGAATGTAGTTCAAGTCGATGCTTAGTATTTGACAATCTGCATCGTTAGCTATTTTCCTTCGGATTTCAGTGTCTTCTGTTGACTTTTATTTTTGAGGCGATACCATTGATGTAAATAAGAAAGAGTAAATGACCCATGACACTACTCTGAAAGACGCCGGATGTCACTTGTACATAATTAGAGTCTGAGTCATCAATTACTACTTTTTGTTGGCGGTTATTAACAGAACCCTGAATACAGTTAATTACATTATGATTTATTCCGTACCCTCGACACTTGAAAATCAATTTGGCGTGCAAGATTTTTCTGAAGGACTTCTTAAAATCCAAGGAAGTCGCATCTACTTTTCTGTTCCCTTACCCCGATTGCAGGATTGCATAAAAGAAAAGCTTCAAAAACCTTTCGAGTGCTCTTTCCTTTGTGCATACATGCACAAACATGTCTATATATACCATAAAATACACCTAGCGTTTGATAAATTCATAAAATTATAGTACTAAAGTTAATGTAATATTTTCTGGCTCCTGGATTCTATATTTTTTATGTTTCCGTGTTGTGTGAAGGGAAAAACGAGTTCTAGAATCTCTCTGTAATGTTACCTTTTTTATTTTATCTCAGTGATCGGATCTAATAATATAATTTGATGCCATAATAATTCCCTATGTTTTGGAAGAAACCACATAAAATCACACGTTTTAAACCACACTTCAAGTAAATTCTTCAATTAAAGGTTCGCCTTATCTCGTCGAGTCAAGAGGCTCCGAAACTAAAAACTCCTTATCGGACGGTTTTTTTACAAACCTAGCGGATTTACTCTGAAACTTATCCATTTCTTTGATTTAAGTTTTCTCCCATAGACCCCAGATAATGGTCGCGTGTTCCAAATGTGGTTAAACTAGAGCGAAGTGACAACTCTAATTTACTCTTTCAGTACATCTTCCTATAACACGTCTAACCATACCTAGTTCATCTAAGGCTGACCCGCATAGGCTACCATGTGTGTACCCCATTAAAGATTTGATATCAGTATAACACTTATGTATTTGGCTGTTCTGAAATTCTAAACTCGATCCCATATATTTTATAATTTTCACCTTATAATTTCTTTAATTCCAAAAATGTTGGGATTTGTATTTTCTGATATTTAATTCAAACCCCCTTCTTTATAGTAATCCGTTATCTGGTCTAAATCGTTCGAGCAGCACGCAATCTACCAGGTCTTATTTCTCTGTAAATCAACTTGTCATTTGCAAATAATCTATGATTGTTACCAGCATGGGAGCTTAGATCGTTAAGTGTAATAAAAAAGTAGGAGCCCCATAACACTTACTTGCGGCAATCCTGCGTTTACGCCCGCCTCTAATTAAATTAGCCCGTCGATGACTGCTTTTTGTGTAGAGTTCGATAAGAAGTACCTAATAAAGTTAGTAAATTATTCGTCAATACCCAATCATCTTACTTTATACATTAATGTCTCGCGAGGGAAACTGAGGAAGACTTTCTTGAAATCTACTCGTAAAAGTATAGCTATCATTCAGTAATATTGCAGCTCCCCGACTCCTGGATAAAACAATTATGACCGTGATAATGATTAAACAAAAATTTTTGCATCGGCCGGGAATCGAACCCGGGCCGCCCTCGTGGCAGGCGAGCATTCTACCACTGAACCACCGATGCGTTGACAGATAGAGACTAATTTAAAAGAATTTTGCAGAAACTTCCTTCAATGGAATATAGTAAAATAATTCGAAACTATTAGACCAATGACGACATGAAAATACCAGCCCACTATGAAATATAGGGACTGCCAAACTGAATATTCATAGTTAATATAAAATGCGCTATCATCGATATTTCGGAAGTACATTATTGAAAGTTGTGATTACAGGTAAATACTAGTCAAAGAGACAGCCAGTTCTCCGGACAGCCAAAAGGTTTGAATACCTTTTTTGACGTGCATTCCGTAATTCAGCATGAACGTTTGCTTTGAAGAATAATTATCCAATAGTTGCAAGGCAAGAAGTTTACAGAGCTATAAAACAACCATCCTTGAGCTAGAATTATCGATACAAATCGTAGAGATGAAGAAGAAGCTAGAAAATATGAAATTCTTGACGAAAAAGATAAGTCAGGACCTGAAGGTGTGGCTAAGAAACACAGCTAAAAAGCGTCGTACGATGATGCTCTCTTGATCAGACACGGTGGATATATATTCGTTTATTCACCATAAATATGCAACAAATTAATGCATAAATGATCTCAAAATAACAATAAATTATTTTTAAAATGGAGGTGAATGGTCCAACCAAAACATCAAGCCAGTGTCATAATCAGTTTACGCGCGCGTTCTCGTACGTTACTCTAACCTATTATTAAATTACGTTTCCTTGAGCATTTCTCGAGCCCGTTATAAAGAAAGACTTTCCCCAAAAGGGCAAATGCTAATTATCCCATCAGGGCGTAATTTAACTCCGAAAATATCAACCAACAAAATTATTCCAACAAAAATTCATCGTCAAAGAGACGTGTTCGTGTCGACCGGGATGAAGCTAATGATTGCAAAGAGCTATTTTTTTCTCACCGCGGTTTGCGCTGACTAATGGCTTTCGTCGGAGCAACATACAGACGCACGCTCCAAAAAACCATCGCACAAACAAAAATGATCCGGGGGCGCGGAGGACCGGGGTTAGGATGAGTGGCATTCGAGCGGGATGGTGTAAAGTTTTTTGGTAGAGGGGGGGAGGAGGAGAACGCTATGGGAGGGTCCAAAGTGAGAGAAGTGGGGGACTGGCAGTCGCCCCGGCCTTAAGAGCAGGAAGCGGTGGCCGGAGGTGAGCCCGTGTGCACGGGGGAGGGTAGTATTGAGGGGGAGAAAGAGTGCGGAATGGTGAGGGGGAGATGATTGCACGGGGAAGTAGATGCGAGAGCGGGGAGGGAAATAAGTTTGCGGCGGCCGATGGATGTGACTAAGACCCCATCGCCTGCATGTGTTTACCCCGTGCACTGGTGCGGGGGTCCTTTCGGACGGACAGAGAGGAGGGAAGTCCTTCCTGCGCAAGGAACGTCCGCCAGTGACGGAGACCTCTCTCCTCGGGTGAGAACCCCCCGCTCCCTCGAGGGCATCACGCAACCGACCCCCAAAATTTGCCCGCTTCTCCTGATGGTCAACGTTCTCCCCACTCTTCCACCCGCCGTACCTACCCCTACTCACCGAATCAGGAAGACGAATCATCCCCTTCCTTTCCTACGAAAGAAAAAAAAGGAGCGGCGAGAAAACGAAAAGGCAACGACCGAGGGTCATTAATCATCGCCCGTGTTAGTGCTTGCTGGAGCTGGAATGGATGATTCTTTTCCCCTACCCACATTTTTTTTGTGGGTTCGATTCAACTGCGTTAGCTTACGAGGGATGAGGTATATATGCATGCCCCAAGTTCTCCTCGGGGCTCCTCTTGTTTCTAGTGTGAGCGGCCGGTGGTAGGATTGCTTGGTACTTGACGGGGGGAGTGGGAGGTTTTTTGACTGTAAAAAAACCTTCGTTCGATCGTCGTTTGCTTAATAGATTTGATTCTCATTTCCATCCACGAAAGTCGAAGGGGATCCGTGATCAATTTGACGATTGTTTTGTCAGCAAAATCCCTATAAAATCATAAGTACATCAAAATGGTTGGCTGCGATGACTACGAATGATCCATAACTCGTAATTATCCATTATCAACGAATACTGTATCGGAATACTTGTTTGCTACAGGTAACCACTCAGTTCCCGCTCCAGCTAACCACTTCTAATTTATTTATTATTTTATTTTTATTATTTTTTAATTATCATTATTATTATTTTTACTATCTTGCAGGGTTTTCGCAGGTTATTCACAGCCACTCTTCTTTATGGGTGTTTTCCTGCGTGGGTTTTTACCAGGGTCTTTATGTCTGACCTCCCTAGGTTTTCCCACAAAATTACTTCCAGTACTTATTTCTTTTATTACATTTATGACTTTACCATTTTTTAATTCTTTTTTTATCTCGATTTATATTTCCTCTTCTAATTATTATTGTTGTCATGCATTTGACGAAGGGTTAAATGGAAGAAGGGATCATATGGTCCCAATTTCGCCTGAATAAAGACGTTTATCTATCTATCTCTGTTCTCCTTGCAGCTATCCTCCTAATTCCATCATAGTTTCTTACATATACGGCTACTAGTTACTCCTGTAAACTGTTTGCCTAAAAAAGTAAAATTATCCAGGAACACATCCCAATTCAACAGGAACATGTTTGAATATTTGTCTACCACACTATCAAAATGACCTTATTACTGTTTTATCAGCCTAAATATTTAACTATTGTTCTTTGTATTTGTATGTATGTATTGTACTATATGTTTCGTTCAACTGATGTTAAATTATGTTTTGTGGCTGGTTTAATTACCTTATTCTATGCATTATGTAAACCTGTTTCACTCCATAGGTTTCAAAACCTCATGTAACATGTATTCTGCTCCAAGGGAGTTTGCTCCCAGAGCAATAAAAATTGTTTATTAGTATTATATTATCATTACATTTCTTGCCTTGCACTGCATTCATGCCCAGTCGCTTCATTCTTTCCCTCTTCTTTATTTTATGCCTCATGTAAGTATGTTCCAATGGCTTAATTGCCCGAAAGGGCATCAATCAACTTATTTATTCATCTGCTCGCCGTTAGATTCGATTGGCGATTCTCTCCCTTCATTTAACCCACATAGCAATTATGTAACATCATATTCCATTGTTTCTAATTTTTTGCCTCCATTATTTTCCATTCCTTACTATCGTAGAACAGTTATATAACAGGTAATTAGCGATATATTATTACCAACGAAATAATTGATGTTTTTACAAAGGGTTGGTGATAATCGCCAGCGTGTTCCGACTGCCATATCGCCAAATTTATAGGGAATAAATATCACTCGTAAGGAAAGAGCTTAAACTTCTGACTCCGTTGCTACTTTAAATAACCACGGACGAAGGGAATGTGACGCGGTGAATACGTCATCAGCTGTCGTGCATTGCTCATAGATGAGGCTCGGCAATCTGTGTAGCTCTCCCACGCGAGCGTGCGTATTCGACAGCATTCAAGCCAAGACCTGCTGAGGTACTCCCTATTTTCTGACCCTCCGTTCAGAGCATTCTTCCCTTTTCGAAAAAGGGCCCAATCTCCGATTTATTCCCTTCATTGATCATCAATGCTTCTTGCTCCAAAAGACTCACCAGCTCGGCACTTCAATTTATGGACTTTATTTTTTTTCGTCCCTACGAAACGCCTTAGCTTCCGCATTTATCAATCCCCACGCCAGTTCTCCCTCGTAAAACATAGTTTGGGATGATAATAATTATTCTGTATCAATAGAAAGAATTCCCCACGAGGCAAAATAAAAAGAAATTAATTAAGTACACGAAAAAAAAGAAATGTATGAGGAAAATGTCTGATTCATCTCTTTGGAGGTCTTTATGAGTATATTTTCCTAAGGGTTGGTAATTTTCTGCGCTAAATATGAGAAATGAATTGAGCATTTCAAGTATAATAAGTGGCAATATTTGCATACATTAAAGTCAGTCATAATGATACAAGCGAGACACTTTTTCTCCAAAATACTGCAAAGATTTTACTCGGAAAACACTGGGTGATGTGCGGACCTCATCTCAGATTCGACAGTAAGACTCCCACGCGATTTTGGTGAAATATCGCGACGATGGAATTTGCCAATAACTCAGCACCACGTGTAGCTCCTTATCCGGACCACACGGGTGCAAATGCCCGTGAATGCGCCGCAAAAGGCTAAAGAATGGCCAAAGTTCCTGGGGTCATATTTCCACCATCTTTCACGCGGCCGGGATGCCAACTAGGCATGAGACCGTGAAGACAATGGGTTCTGACCTTCCCCCATTCCGGGCAAAGGTTTGGGCGATGATTTACGCGTCCATAAGCCTCGCCTCCTCTTACGCGCTGTGTTTGTTATTTCAAAAAATTATATTCCCTTGTGGCTGATGCTCTCTGTTAGGTTTTCCTAGAAGACCTTTCGGAGTTTTTTCTACGCTAATATCAACACACGTCGACTATATTTGCTCAAAAAAGTTGCAGTAAATATATTGACACCTTGTAATTGAAACGAAAATGCTTAAAACGTCATGAAAAACACGGGAATCTGATTTCTTTGATAGTGGTAGAAATAATTGCACTTTCATCATTAATTAACTTTGACTCAGGAAAAACGAATGACGACTGTACTCAGTGAATAGCCTTCCCAATCACATAGTCATAATTCAAAAAAACTATTAAGAGACAATTCTAATGCTAAGTTCAACGAAGGTGGGCATTAGACTCATTAGAAACTATTTTACCACTGATTAAGAAGTTAGGCGAAGCGACTGAGGGACTAGGAAACTGGAAAATAGATCGCGGCTGTTACTTCTATTCTTTGATTTAATGGGAGATATTCTTTTGTTTGTACAAGGCTAAATTATCAGTAAAAAACATGCATAATTTATATCAGTTAAAAACAAATATTTTCTGACCCTTCTAATAGTAAGTGATATTTCAATTGGGTGATATAGTTTCAGTTAAATATTCACACCTTAATATATTTTTCGGAGAGTAAGTGATACTTCTCATCAGAATATGTAGTTAAGTTACATGTCCAAACCTCAATATATTTTGCATAAAAAATTCCTATATTTATTGATATGCCTATTTTAACAATAATTCCTTGAAAAAACGATGGTATTAATAATTTCTGAGAAATTTAAAGCTTCAAAATTGATAATTTTACCATAATTTTACCCTTTTACCATAATTAGCCGAAATCAGCATCATTGACGTATTAAAAAAGAAATCTTCCTGATATTCCGTTTTGACTTCAAGGTCCTTGTCGTCATTATTGAAAACTAAATAACAATAAAACTTGAGGAAAATTCAAATGGTATCACTAATGATGTAAACTTTACCGCAAACCCTATGTTATACAAACCTAAATTTGACCACTTTACCAGTAACTGTTATTAATGCAATGCAATATCTATTTTATAATACAAGCATGGAAACTACGAAGGTCATCCGGAAAGTAGTACCCGTTCGTGCCGCATGAAGTGCTGACGACGCGAGTAGCCGCTGGACGAGGTCAGATAGCTTCAGTGGCTTGTCTGCCTTCTCTGAGCCAAGTTGCGTGACGCTAGCATTGCCTGTGTTGTTTCTGTGATTGTTTACAATGTTTAAAAAAATTGAGAACGCCGCCAGTTGTGAAGTGAGGGCAGTGATTAAATTCCTCAATGCAAGAAACGTTCGCCCATGTGATATTCATCGCCAATTAAAGGAGGTGTATGGAGACAATGTAATGGACGAGTCGTCTGTTCGGCGGTGGTGTCGCAACTTCAACATGGGGAGGGGGAACACACACGACGATGAGCGTTCGGGGAGACCGTCTGTCATTACAGACCAACTGGTGAGCTCAGTTGACGAATTCGTGAGGAACGATCGGCGCGTCACAATTGATGACATCTGTGAGCATTTTCCCAATGTTTCTCGAACAATTGTTCATGAAATTGTTAAACACCATCTGCATTATGCAAAAATTTGTGCAAGATGGGTCCCTCGCGTATCTCAATGAGCTGGCGGCGAAGGACTATGCAGCAGGAATACAGAAACTTGTCACACGTTATGACAAATGCCTTAATTTGCTTGGAGATTATGTTGAGAAGTAGTTTAAAGTATCCTCTTTCAAATAAAATTTTTTATGTTTGTTAATATTTACTTTTGTGTCTTTATTTCACGAACGGGTACTACTTTCCGGATGACCCTCGTATTTTAACTATCCAAAAATTAACATCATGCACATCGCCTAAAAAATAGAAACAAATAACCATATTTGACGCTTGGAATGGTAAATATGATTACCTTTCTGTAGCCTTGAAAAAGGAAAATGATGTTTTGGTATCATAGCATGAAAGTCGCCATTTCAATCGTCCTCGGTAGAATGCTTGTGGGGACTCACGAAGTGAAAATCCATCTAAAAAACATTAAGGATTTAATTAGTTTGATAAATTCATCCATCTATCCATTGATTAGGCAATTACGAATGGATAAAACTTAAAAGAAATGTCATTTATTTTATATTTGGGTTTTGTGATTACATTTTTTTTAAATAAACTTGATTCCTACTTTTAAGAAGTGAATGAATCGTACTATTAAAAAAAATGTTATCACAGATTTACAAATTATATGCTCGAAACATTTAGAAACATTGATCATAACATAGAAAAAGGCGTATATTAAAATTTTCTCTCGAAGATGTAAGAACAATGACATCTTTCCCGGTGCAAATTGCATGTCTAAAATCATCACCGAAGGGACAATCGGAGGACCGATCCCGGATGAAGCAATTTAGTATCACGCGGCAACGGAAATAGGATTGGAGGACTTCGAGGAAAAGAACTATTGGCTGGTAGACCTAAATAAACCTGTTATATCCGACCGGGCGAAAATAATAATCCATCGAAGATAAAATTGAGTGATATTACCTCAAATTTCACCGAATTACTTCTCAACAGGGAAACATTTTCATTCTAACATAATAGGAACAAACAAATTTTCATCGCAATGTTAGGCGCGGCACAGGAGGTTTTTTTTAAGCGGATGTGACGTGTTCGATTAAAGCAATCAGCTATCAGGGCAGTGATAAAGAAAGGAAAATGGGTGGAGGAGGGGAGAAAGATGAATATGCGCTGGGGGATGTGAGAAGAGGAATACGGGAAAGGGGGGTTGAGAGAGAGAGAATGAGGAGGGAGGAGGGGATTCATGCGAAGCGTAAGAGTTATGACGTTTTCGGGGAAGCCGTGCTCAGCAGAGCGGAGAAAGCTGACTGCTTGGCTGTTCCGCCGCAGAAGGAAACTATCAATTACGTTATTCCCACACTCTCATCCGGCCGATGCTATTCCAACTTGCATCAAGGAACCCGAATCCGCAGCCGCCCACTCTCAATCTCCCTCAGAAAAATCTCACCCCTCACGGCACAGAGAAAGGAAATTCTCTCCCTCGCCGCCCGGGAGCTGCCTTTCCTTTTTTTACGTGCGGTAGCGCATTCCTATAGGCGTGGTAGCCGAGTGGGCGGGGTGACTGTCTAATGATTGGAAGGCAGGGGTCAAAAACCAATGAACCACGTGGACATCCTAAGATTCAGTCAAAAAGTATGATTTTTCGAGTATTTCGTTTTTGAAACCTAACTGGTCAAAACTAAAAACAGGAAAGGGGCATGTGAGTCCAGTGGGTGGAGTAATGCCTTTCAAATTGTGAAGGCCGACGAGCGAGCATCAAACATGTTGACAAATTGATAAGTAGGAATGGTTATGCACGTACCATTGCCAGTGAATGAATCAGTGAAATGTTATTACTCCATAATGGGGATGAATGAATGCTGTGTATTTACTTAACACAATTCTTCTAGACTATGGTGAGAATAAGTAAGGTTTAAGAATTATTTTTTTTTCACGGCGCGAACCTTTTTTCCCATACAATTCCAATTAATGCCCGAAGGGCTCAGAATAACTCCTCTTCTGCCCACCTGGGTCATTCGCAGGTACGAGGGCAATTCAAAAAGTTAGGTCTCCTGTTTTTTTCATGAAAAATCAAATTTATTCTCAACTTTGCGTACATCATGAGAAAGGTTGAGCATTTAGCTATTTTTCGATATAGTCACCTTGACGATGAATCACTTTTTGCATCTTTGAAATCAGCTTTTTAATCCCGGCGTCGTACCTTTCCCCGCCGCGTCACGAAGCCAACTGACGACTGCTTCTTGCACTTCCTCGTCTGACTTAAATTTCTGTCCTCCAAGGTGTTTTTTGAGAGTGGGAAACAAGTGGTAGTCGCTGGAGGCAACGTCCGCGCTGTCAGGAGGGTGGTCGATGATATCCCAGCCGAATTTATTGAGTAGGGTGGTGGTTTGATGTGACACATGTGGACGTGCATTGTCATGATGCAAACACGCTCCTTTAGTGAGACACCTTGTTGTAACCGAGGACCTGTGACAAAATATTTTGCACGGAGAAGTAGTTACTCTCTTCATTAAGGCCTTGCTTTATCTCATTAAGGGAAATTCTCTGGTTATTGCGCACCATCTCGTCAATTGGAGCCACCGTTGATTCCGGCAAACTCGGCCGCCCCGACCGCTGCTCATCGTGGACGTTTTCCCAGCCATCAAAAAACTCCATACACCACTTCCGCACGTTTTTGATGTCCACACACTTCTCATCGTACACTTCCACTAAAAGGCGATGAATTTATATTGGGGAAGCAGTCGTCAGTTGGCTTCGCGACGTGGCGGGGGAAAGGTACGACGCCAGTATTAAAAAGCTGCTTTCAAGGATGAGAAAAGTGATTGATCGTCAAGGAAACTATGCAGAAAATATCTAAATGCTCAACCTTTCCAACGATGTACGCAAAGTTGAGAATAAATTGGATTTTTCATGAAAAAACTAGGAGACCTTACTTTTCGAACCGCCCTCATATTAGATCAATCGTAATATTGTAGGAGATATCATGAAAAAAGATTAGAAAGATCAAATGTAGAGAAATTTCAACCAATCAAGGTATTCTATTTTAAAGGGAGGTTTTGGACGGTCCCTAGCAACTCTTATTTATGAATAATGGGGGGAAAATCCAATTTTCTTCTTAATCTTTACGTGATTTCTGCCTGTCTTAATGCTGTCTAAAAAGATCACTCTCCTCCTTCCTCAACCCCGCTGTCCCAACGTTCTCTCTTCTATTATAGCCTTCAACATATCACTACTTTAAGTATTTCCTCCATCCACTTCCTCTACCATTTTCGGATTACCCTCATTAACTTCCTCTCTTCGCCCACCCTATTTATAACCTGAGTGTCTATATTATTTCCTTTATCAATGAAGCTATTCTGCCTATTTCCCTCAAAAAGCCCCCAGCAATTTATATCGCCTTTGCTGAAAGCCAGTAGATCAGTAACCTTTCATAGCGCCCTCAAAATAAATGGGGCACTATGATGCTCGTTGTGAATACTGCAGCACAATGTAGCCCAATTGTCTCATAAAGTGTCTATGAATAGATACCGTGGTTTTAATTGAACGGAATTGTAGCTATAATAAAAAAAGTGTCAATAAGAAAATAAAAGGAATAAGAAAATCAAAGGGCGTGAATTCGGTTATTTGCGGTCGACACGGCGATATCTACATCTACTTACTACCCCGCAAGGGCGAGTGGCGGGGGGTGTTAGGACACCACCCGTAATTTAGAAAAGAAAAAAAAACGCATGCAAAAACCACAAATTCGTACATCCACAAAAAAAACATGGCATACATTCATGTAAGAACACTTACACCCCACACACATGCAAAAACTCAAACTACCAACTAACATACACATGCACCCTCAAGTATACCTAATATCTTTGCAATGTTTAATTTTGTTCCGACTTGTAAATTCAATGTTTTTAATATTTCTAAAGTGACTTCGGTTTCTTACTATTATGATTTCTGATTGTTCGGGGAAAGATTGAATATTTGTGTATATCTGTACTGGAATCTATCTCCCTTAGTTTATCTTTGTGGTCTGATCTACCTAAGTAGTGTGGGGCCATAATAATTCCTTTGGTGTCATCGTTAAACTCGTTTGTTCTGAACCTTTCTAAAATTCTAAGCCTCGCTTGTTCTCTCCGCACTTCAAGTGGTTCCCAGCCTAAATCCCCAAAGAGACCTGTCCCACTTGTGTTCTTATCATAACAATTTTTAACGAATCTAGCGGATTTTCTCTGGACTTCATCTAATTCTTTTTGCCAAATTTTCTCCCAAGGATCCCAAATACTTTCGGCATATTCCAAATGAGGTATAACTAGAGCAAAATAACACCTCTCTCTAACTTAAATAAATAGGGGAAAAAACATCTAGCCCAAAATTAACGAGGATGTAATACAATATTTAGAACAAGCAAATGCGTCAGTTTCACAAAAACTCAACATGGAACACGAACGTTAGGAAGATTTTTAGGAGCTTCCTTCAAGATGATTCGTTCCACGAGTCGAGGGAAAATGTGACAGGGAAGTAAGGGAGAGGTGCTAATTCGCACTGGAGAGTCCGAAGTTGGAAAGCTCGGAAAATACTTGGAATCCCCTGGGGAAGGAGATGATTACGGAGAGAGAAAATGTGAAAAGATGTAGGTTTTTTATTGAGCATCTCGGAGTCATTAAATTAAGCAGGATAAATAATTGTATGGCATATGATAGATTACACCTCATCAGCGATGTTTATCTTAAAGTGAACACCCACGTTTATATTTGATTATCGCTAACAATGCAGAGGAATAAGAAACCGGCTTCTAATCGAAAATGAGCCCAAATGCTGAAATATTGACCATATTTATCGAGCCGAGGTTTGATAGATGAGAATAAAGACCATCTAAAACGAAACCCAACGGAGTTTGAAATCCACGCATAAGGGAAGGGGGACCAGTTCCTTTCCCTGTGCCGCTTGTTGGTTCCCAGGTAGATCTGGTATTCGAAAAATTACACAGCTTGGGTGAAGCGGAAGGTGGGCAGATGCGTCACATCGAATCAAACCCGGACCGTTAAAAGTTCAATATTGCAGTGAAATGGTATGGAAATATACTGTTGTTTTCAAGGTAATTTCTCCTTAACGTAGTTACCAATATTGAACAAATCTAAATTTTATTCATGAAATCAAACCTAGTTCGATTGCGATGTACTTTCGGGGCTCCTCCTTTAATGGCTGAGGCTATAACTATACCCATATGTAAATATATTTTGTTACGTTATTGTTTCAAACCCCTGTTAAGCAGGCATCTACTTGTCGGAAACAGTACATGCCTCTAAAATATTTTTTTTTCAACGCTACTGCCACGTTCTAATCAAACTTACCAGTAGAGGATGTAAAGAAATTAATTTCATGTTCGTCGAATCAGCACTGAATTTGAAATATTTAGCATAGAAATGTTGTAACTTATTCAAAAACCATTTATTTAATCAATAAGCATTAATAAAAATCATACAAAGTGTTTTTGTATAACACTATTTTCCTCTTCAGGTCCTTATACTCTTTATATCCTGAATTTATATATTTTTTATCTATTTTTTACGTTGCAATTAGGCGATTTTCCTGGTGGCAACGGTCAAGTTTGGTCAAAGATAACTCTTACAACGAAAATTTCATACATACACGCACTAGAAAAACAGATAAGAGACAAAATATTCTTACATACAATGACACTTCCACATCACATACAAAAAAACGTCAACATCACATACAAAATGCCGTCCACATCACATACAAACAATATTTTAATAACTACAATGAAGTTTATCACCCAGTGGCTGCTTTAAATTTATACTTAAAGCTTCTAAATTTGGATGGAAAAGGCTCAAACAAACCTCCAGGCAGCTGGATCCAATCAATAATAGTTCTATTTAAAAAAGATTATTTTTCTTATTTGTTTTTTGCGTCCTTATTTTTATTTTGAAACTATGGTCGTTTTTTCCCTTAAAGTTAGGTTTTTCTATCCCTTGCCATAAATAATCCCACGCTTCGTCATTTTTAACAATTCTATCCATCGCGCCTAACCTACTCCTTTTTCTTCTATTTTTCAAACTCTCCCATTTCAGTATATCTAACATTTCTGTGACACTATCTGTTCTTTTTAACCTTCCGATTACATATCTTGCTGCCTTTCTTTGAACTTTTTCTATATTTTTAATATGTCCCACCTCATATGGATCCCATACTATGGAGGAGTATTCTAGGATAGGGATAACTGTATCCGGAACTATCCAGTTTTACTCCATATTATTCGCCACATCTGCGCATGAAAAGCTTCCAATCTCACAATTTTTTGCGAAGACAAAGTTTTGAAATATTAAAATAAGGTCAAGGAAACGAAGCAACTATGATCTCGGCACCAAATTCTTCAATAGGTTTTACTTGAGCTTTCCGACCATCAATTCTATCCCAGCAAATGATAATAGTTTAACAGATGGCCTTCTAATTCAATGCCTAACATTCTCCTCTACTCTTAATAACAAATAACTCTGGTTTTTTGTTATTCATTTTCATCCTCTAAGTCTCGTAATGTTGTGATTCGTTCAACAATGCCGGCAACCAATTAATGATTTGGTAAATAAAAGCTTTCGTAAGAGAAAGTCTGACTGACCGTAACCGTTTTAAGGAAAATACTCAAGTATTAACTGTGTCTGCTCTTGATAAGTCCGGCAAAAGGATATTTCATATAAATAAATCAGCCGAGTCAATGGTTCGAATGTACGATTTGTAAACATGCAAAAACAAAAATTTGTTCAACGAATATTTTTCAAGATATCTTTGAATTGAAATTCTCGGTGAGGGAATTAAGCGCATATTTTACTCATTAATTGCCTCTCACTGTCGTTT
This sequence comes from Hetaerina americana, assembly GCF_022747635.1. Classification (NCBI taxonomy): domain Eukaryota; kingdom Metazoa; phylum Arthropoda; class Insecta; order Odonata; family Calopterygidae; genus Hetaerina; species Hetaerina americana. The sequence goes on from NW_027286763.1 coordinate 81,833,425, forward strand.
ATCTATAGAACTCTTTGAAGCCTGAAAAAAGTGTGTAAGTGCCGATTTCTCAACACACGACGGTGGCCGGAGAGAGCTCCCACTCCCCTAGAGCTGCCGAGTGGGAACACACTCACCTCAACTTCTCTCCTCAAAGCGTCTCACAACAATTGAACAGCAAATTACCCTAAATTAGCATTTTAAGTAGTCCCGTAGACACTTTGCAGCATTCTCCAGCGACGCGCGTTGAGCAGCCAAAGCCGATGTCAACCATTTCAAAATGTTTTGCACCTCGGTTCGGCACGCGAAACCCTTTCCGTTTCGCTGCCTCCACAAAAATTCCAATTTCAGAGCACGGAAAAGGTTTCGACTTGACCACCACGACGCATTCTCCTTTGGGGGCCATCGAAAACGAATGAGGAGGGATATTTTTCCGAAAATTTCCTTTTTTTCTGCTTGTCACACATCCCGTTCCTCTCCCGCCTCTCCTTCCCACTCTACGGCAACTGCTTTAGACAACCACCGTTTGGTGAGGAGGTGCATGAGGTCCCGAAACATTCGTAAGAAGGAACGCGGCGAACGGGTAGGGGAGGAGTGTATTACGAAGGGATGAGCGGGAAGAGAGGAAGCGTGGAGGGCGATTGAGAGTAGATGCGGGGGAGGGAAGAGAGGGAAGGAGCGAAGAGGGAGAATGGGAGCAAAACGGTGACTGGTGTGAGGTTCGGGAGGATTATGGCTGAGGGAGGCGAGATTGGGAGGGAGGAGTAACAACAGGAGGCGAGGTGTATCTTCCCCGCGTCACCTGGCCAACAGACCGTAAAATTCGGGGCAGGCCGAGTGCACACAATCCCTCCCCCTCCCCCCCCCCCCGTGTCAATCCCATTTGAGCTATTAGCCGGTGTGCAAGCCGCACGCATTCGTGTGAGTGTGTGTGTGTGTGTGCGCGCTCGCGCCTGTGTGCCCAAGAAGAAGGGGAGAGAGGGGCTTCATCCTCCCTTTTGGGAACGAGGCGAGTACGGGGGCAAATCGCCCTGGGGGCATGGGGGAGCGACGGACCCGTCCCCCGCACCCTCCCCACGATCCTAAACGGGCGAATGTTTTGCCGAGACGGGTGTGAAGATTTTTGAATGGATCCCGAAATGAGAAAGGAACCATTCTCTCCAGACCGAGGTCTTACCCCCTTTGACTCCCCCCTAACCCCCTTCCTCCCGCATCGCCACATATCCAAACCTCCCTGACGACCCCCACCCTCCCCTCTCCTCACAACCAGCAGAAAACCCCCGCCGCCCGAAAAACCCTCCCCGGACAAAACGCGAAGAAGCATTTACCTTACCTCCCATTCATGCGGATTCCCTCCCTTGTGTGTGCTGTGAACGCCCACCGTCGCCAAATATATTGCTGACAAATTAGAGTTCCCCTCCCTCCCGCCCCCCAAAGTCCCCTTCGCCTCCGCGCAAACAGTCACCATCCTTCTGCTCACTCACCCTCTCTCCCTCCCTCCCGCCTTCGTCGCCCACTTCCAGTTTGAAGGTCGCCGAAAATAATTCCTGACACGTCGCTGGAGTATCCAGAAAACGCAACCGGGAGAGTGAGTGTACTCGGGCATGTTTGAATCATGTTCACCATCATCGTAGGGAGTCAGGCCATTAAGGGTAGGTTCTGGGTGGTCACGAACAGATATTGCGCATTAGTTATCGCAACGAGGATTTCCTAAACGCTTGAACTATTGTTTGCTCTGAATTATTTCCTTCTTCAGGTAATCATGCTTCATAAAACCACATCGCCTATGAGGCTATTCTCATCCTTCTTCCTCACCGCTTACTCAACATTCTCTCTTCTATCACGGAGTAAAACATCCCTCTACCCCCAAATATCTTCCCCATTCTCCTATTCTGCTTTTTTTTCAAATGTAATCCATTCACTTCCCATCTTACACGACCACATTTACAGTCTTCGTCTTCAGCTATTGTTTTCTACATCTATTGTCATGTCTTAAATGTCTTAAATCAAGCTTTTTATGTAAAAACGAAAATATTCCCACCATCAACTCCATCATGTCCTTTAATTCCTAAAAATATTTCTGGAAGTGAGGTGAAATTAACTCTCTCTCTCTGACAATACAGATTAAAATCAATATTTCAATCTAATTGACTGCTAACAATCCGATATTAAGCATGATTGAAATCAGTCTATGATGGATATGAATCAGCATTAGTGTTTCCCGTGGTTCCTAAACATTTCTATGCCCCAGAAATAGGTTAGTGGCAGCTTATTGCTGAATGGTTTTCCCGATTGAAACTTTAAAAGTGATTGAGCCTTAGAGCACACGAAATCTAAGGCACAGAAGGTAACCGACTTTATTGCGGAAAAGACTGGAATAATTATTTGGACCGTTACTTTTTTTTCAATTATTTTCCATATCATTTCGGTTTCTGAATATGTGCGGATCTACTGAAAAAGTTTTTAATGTGTTTTCAAACAAATATTAAATATTTAAGACGAAATCAGCAATTTTAAATGAAAAATCCTTCGTAATCGTAATTAAATTCGGATTGAACTTGATTACTGATTGCAACGTATTGAAGTAAGAGAAGCGGCCGATATTTTATCAGTTACAGTCGCCATCCATTATAGTCCAGTTGGTCTCAAACCCAGCCTACATCGTGCCATGTACTACCATACGTTTCTTCCATACACGCAGCTAAACTCCTCATTTCTAGAAATTGCAATTTCTATATTTCGTAATACAGGACTTCCCTTATCTTTTCGTTTCAACTTTCCTTCCCTTATTCTCTTCAGATTTTATTTCCAATGAGCGTACATACATCCGTACAAACGGTGAAACGTTTTTTTCAATTGCAAATAGTTCCAGGACGTAAGAACGCGTCCCAATATGGTTTAAATATTGACATCAAAAATTAAATTCAATTCTAAACGTTAACGAACTATTCCACCTCAGACAACCTTTTACGCTTGACGTTTTAGGTAAACCTTACAGCGTCAGAATTCATTTCGTTAAAGTTTTCTATATCCCTCAAATGAAACATTTTCCACAGAATTTATTTGGTTTGGTACAACACGTGACACCGTGATACGGCATCATCAGGTACAAATACTTTGTACCAAACCAAATAAATTATGTGGAAAGTACGTTCCCTCTTTCATTTGATGGATAAATTAACGGACAGGAGATGGACTTTTTACTTCGATTAAAACAGCCTGCTTTTCGTCCATCTCGAAACGGAGTCGCACTGGGTGGACTGATTAACAATATCCGCCACGTTGGATCGGATATCCGTAGTCCGGTTGGATTAATTTTTGGTCATTTCGTGGGTCCGAGGCTCCCGAAGGTGCAAAAAAAAAGTATTCCCGACGATGGGTAAACAAATCGAATGAGAACGAGAGGGAGGATTAACGGCGGGGGCAAACACGAGGAACCGAGCAAAAAACATGAGAAAGAGAGCCATCAAGAGGGAAAGGGTGGGGGGGGGCGGCCGTTTCCACCCCTGCATTTACACTCGTCCTGGACGCTCCCCTTCTTCAACCACCACCACACCCATACCCTTCCAGTACTTTTCCAACCTTTCTCCTCGCTCCACCCTCCAAGTGCGAGTCCCTCCCTTTTAACAACCCTACCTTTCCCTTCTTGGAGTGGTAAGGCGGGGGAGTCGGGAGGGTGGGAGGAGCGTTGGGTTTTGATCTCCAACTCGCTCCAGCATAGAGTGCCCCACATCCCAAAGCGATTCTCACACTCATCACTATCCGACCACTTTGCCCCTTCATATCCTTCTCCATCTAGCCTTCTCCTCGCTCTGTTTCTTCGTTGATTCCCTAATGTATTCAATTCGTCTCACTTCGACAATCTCCCTTACTCGGAGAACATTTACGAAAAGCTATTTTGATTTGTCTACATAAACACAATACCCCCCCCCCCACTCGAAGTCGCCGCAATTGCTTATGGTGCTAGGGCACCAACCGTAAAAATAGAGGGTAACTACAGACAATAAAAACCAAAAACATGGCAATGCACAACCACATGCAAAACTTATTTTAACCTACGCAAATGCAAAATCACATACAAGCAACCTATAAAAATAAGCACATGCACCTAAGAATGCTTTAAATCTATAAATTACGCGGGGTTTAATCTGGTTCCCTCTAGAAACAATGTTGACTTCGATTTTGTAATCATTATGATTCCTGATAGTACGAGAAAAGAACGAAATCATATCAATCTGGGCTGGAGTCTAATGGTTGGCTGGAAATTAATGATTTATCATGCAATACCATTACGCACATTTTATTTTCAATTAGATCGAGTGGTTGTACTAATTATATCCCACTTGTAACAACCAACAAAAGATAAAGTAAGAACGGGGAGAGCGACGGAAAGGAACGGCATGTAACTCATATTTTGTATTTTGTTAAATAAACGAAATTGTATTGGGGGTTTGAAAATAAGGCACCCCAAAAAAAAACTGAAACCATGAATTGCCCGATTCTACTCGAACGGGCCCAATTATTATTATTATTATTACTATTGTATCAACATTGACTTCGATTTTTTACTATTATGATTCCTGATTGTCTGAGAATAACGAATCTGTTTTGGAGTCTACCTTCCTTATCGTATCTTCGTGGTCTAACCAGCTCAAATAGAGTGGGACCATAATAATTCCCTTTGTGTCGTAGTTAAACTCATGTGTTCTGAACCTTGCTAAACGTTTAAGTCTCGCTTTAAACGTGTAAGTCATCGTTCTCTTCACGACTCAGGCGGCTCCCAGCCCCAATCCCTCTAAAAGGCCCGCCACGCTCGCTCGTCTTCTTATTGTAAGAATTTTAGACGCGTCCAGCAGATTTTTTCTGAACTTAAGCTAATTCGTTTCTTAACGATTTCTCCCAAGGATCCCAAATACCCGCACTTGTGGCGTATTCCAAATGAGGTCTAACTAAAACGAAAGAACACCTCCCCTTTTACTTTCGCATTTTACTTCCCCACCACCCGTCTAATGAAGCCGATTTTCTATATTTCTAATACGCATACAGTTTTGATAGGCTATAATAAGTAGAATGGCACCTGCAAATAGACATTTCGGGACGCTTTCACCTATCTACCCCATACTTTTGAACCACCAGATATTCCACCATCTCAATTGATTGGGTTGCTATTCCTTTCTCTCCTCTTCGATTTTTCTTTGCCAATTCGACACTCCCCATTTTACTTTTTTCCTTCTTTTCCCATCCAGCTCAAAGGTATATAGGAGATCCAAAAATCGATGATGGTCTATCCCGTTTGAAGAGGCTTGGATGATCAACAAATAATATGTCCTTTTGACCAGTGGTCAAAAGGACATATTATTTTGTTGATCATCCAAGCGTATTGAAATGTTATAAAAATTGGCATTGATGGTACATCTGAATTCCAGAATATTTATATGCAACCAAAGAAAACTCCGCTAGTCCCAATGACCTCACATGGGCGTGTGGAGGTGGGTTTTAGGGCACCAGCTATTAGTTCATGCATGTAATTGAACACATATTAGCTCAGCCAAAAATACTCGCACACATACACTCATACATGACTAAACAAATCATGCAATAATTGATTAAATCATTAAATGTTTGTCTTTAAGTAAATATATTCGGGTGCTAGGAGATAACTTTGCTATGGCAGCGTATCGTACGAGGTAAGGGTGAATACTTGAATCCATTGGTGACGGAGTCTCTTTTGTTTCATTACGATTTTTGAATCTGGTAACATACTTTGAGGCTAAAACAACTCCCTCTCGGTTTGGAGAGAATTAACCTGTCCTGTTCTGTTAACCTTTGTTAAATTCCAAGTCTTGCCTGCTCTGTTCAAGACTCAAGAGGCTCCCGAACTAAATCCTACACTATATCTGAAACGCCTTCTCTCTTCTCGCCGTAATTTAAAAAAAATCTAGTTGACTTATTCTGAACCTGTTCCGTTTCCGTTTTATTCTATGGATAACAGATGCTTAACGCGCATTTAAAAAATACCATAATTAAAGCGTACTAGCATCTCTTACCTTTTTATCGTGTTTTTATAAAACCCGTCCAATGAAACCTAGCTTCTTTAAGATTTACTCGCACATTCTTCTGATGTGTATGTACCCCACGAAAGGTTTTACGTCCGTGTAGCACTCAAGTATTTTACGTATTCCAAAATGTTTAACTATAACCTATCTATTGTGTGATTTTCGCTTTGTTTATCTGTACTTAATTGAAAACATTCCAATGTTTTATATTTCCTAGAGAACAGGTAACAATAAATGTTAAAGAGAAGAAATATTCCGAAATTAAGAGTTTTTGGGTGGGGATGTGTCAAAATAGTGTTTAAAGTGCTACCATCATTAGTGACGATGATGACGACAGTAATTTTACGAGAAGAAATGATTAAATCATCTCTCCCACTGATTGATTGCTTGCGCAGTTTTCCATAAGATTTTATCATAACATTGTCAAGAAAAATGAAAAAAATTCAGGTTTACAATTATTTTTATTAATTATTTAAGGTATTTAAACTAATTAAGGTATATTCTTTCAAAGCAAAATGTTACGCTGTTAAATGGTTTATTCCTAATTGCTCCATGCCATTCAGGCAATTGCTATTTTCATGTTCATAAGTTATTTCTTGTATTATAATTGAACTTCTAAGTTGACAACAAAATGGACAGAGAGATAGCAGATTTTTAAAACGAAATCAAAGACGGAGCTCATTTTTTTCCGGAGACTATGTTCCAAAATTGTCATTTAGATTTCCAGGTTAGAGAAGTTATTTGAGGAAGCTTCAAGACGAAATATATCTGGAAGTTCAGATTTGGAAGGAAATGATCAACACAAATGTTTCACCATAGAGCTGTATCTGTAACGTTTTACTCAATGTTAGCACTCCACAATCTGTATTTTATTATAAGAAAATGGATATGATGATCAGCTGAATTGTAATTTTTACACACATTTCTACTTCTTCTAGTTTTTTCAATATGATCAAATTGTGTCATTATAATAACTCTTTACGGTACAGTTAATTATAAAATTTCATTTTGTTATGTTTCATAGTCACATTTTACATTACCTTAAAATACCTATAACGGTGATAGAGATGGTGCGGTGGCTAATGTACCGGCTTCCCTCCTTACGGGTTCGGGCTCGGAACACGGAGGTGGCAGGGTTATTTAGTAGCATCTGGACCCCTACTTGATATGCTATGTGAATTGCACTTCAAGTGGAGTACGCCGTCCGTCGGATGGGAAGTAAAACTGCGAAACCCTTCGTGCCTTTCGTTGACAGCAGGGTAATTCCGACTCCAGGTTTCTCTCCACCCTTCCTCCATTATATGAATACCCCATGCCTACCAAATTGACCTTATCTATCCCTAATGGCGAAAGTGATCACGGCTGTTGGTCGAATTTCCTAATAACCACTATTCACCCACTCATAACTAATACTACAGTTTTACACCCTCTCATGTAGAGCGATATCATTGGGAAAATATCTCAACTCTTGCAACATCAACACGTTCATTTCCTTTTGATGTCGCATTATATTTTTAGGCTATTTGTTCACGAAAGAAAAACATGCCTTATACTGTTTTATACTGTTAGTGAAACTAGTATACTCAACCTTTTCTTTCAATATCTGTCTTCAGTGCTCACGATGGCCGAAGGATTACGACTAAAAGCCAAAAGAACATTACCTCGTCAAAATAGCTTTCCAGAAATATTAACGATTAAAAACGCAGTGGTATAAAATATACTCTCCCTCAGATATCAACTTTAAGACATCAAAATATTCAAATAAACAACATACTTAAGAATTAAATGGAACAGTCGATTTTCGCTTTTTACTGGACTGATCTTACGTGCTAAGCCGGGTCGCCAATTTTATTCTTCAATCGATGCTTAACCCTCCTCCAGAAATAATTACGCTCTTTAATCCTTCTTCCTCTTTCCTCCAACGCATCGCATCATTAGTGTCTGAGGCGTTAAAGATGGATACAAAGTCATCGTTATTTTTTCTCAAAAGAACCTCTCCAAATTTTTCTGATGCTTTTCTGTGCCTTGCTACCTCTCCAGTAGCCAAATGTGTAATCCCAAAACTCTCTCGTCCAACCTCTCCCTTTTATTCATTATTTATCCATCTCTTTCATCTTCACGGGCTTGTAATGATTAGGCGACCTCCCAAAGCGTTTCCAAGCCCCAGAGAGGTCGTGCAAAGGACTCATTCATTCACTATTAAGCCAGGAAGCCAGCAGCCCTTTTCAAATCGGAGGTCTTTCCAGTCTCAAGGTCATCATAACTGCTCGTCGGAGTTAAGGCGATGACCAGTGGCCCAGATAAGTGAATTTTTCGAAGGACCAATCCATATTTTCTTCCTCTTCATATTGTACGTCTTGAGCATCATTCCCTTTTACCAAACTTGAAAATCTTTAAATTTCAATTACGAGAAATTAATCCCCCTATGGAAAAAATGAATGATCTCATGCGAATCTCAGTTCAGAGAAGAGAAATAAATACTGGTCTGTATGGAACGCTGGCCATTCTAGGTTTTGCAAGAGTGAGTGTTAAACGTGAACCTATGACATAGAAATACTGTACCTAAAACACGCCACGTCAAACGGTCCTCTTAAGACAAGATAAGCGATCAAGATTTGGTAGATTTGAGAGCTTTACGCATGTCATTTAAAAAAAAACTTATTTCATTTTAAAATGTAAAAAGGAAAATGTCTATCTCTTCGTTCACTTAACCAAAAGTAGGCACGATAAGTTCTGTTATCGAAGATTGCTTATGACTAGCAAGGGAACAAAAAAGGCTTCGCCTTATTTTTCTACGTCTGGGAAGCTTATTCATTGAACGTAATGAAATAAGGAAGTCATATAATTTCAACATTTCTGCGTTTCTCCCCTACATCCACCTCGACTATTCATCATCTCCCCCTACTCTTCGCTTCCTTACCGATTTATAACCCTCCTCGACTGCAATGAATCCCTTACCCTTTCTTTCTCCTCTTTCCCTTCAATTCCTTTCCCCTGGCCCTCATTTCTCTCTCCCTTCCGTTTCATCCCCGACCGACCAAAAACCATCCTACCCATGCCCCCCATACCCTCTCCCCCGCCTCGAAACCATTCCCATCGCCCCGCCACCCACTCCACCTCGGGTTTCTCTTCAGGGCGCTCCGGTCGCGAAGAATTTAGGGCTCACGTGCTCACCCGTGCGAAAATCGGGATTTTTTTCACTTAAGTTCACTTTACACCGGGGGATTTGCATGAGCGTGTGTGTGTGTGTACACACAAATCAGCGTGTCATTGAACGACTCCCGTGGGGTCTGTGATGGGGGAAAGGGAGAGAGAGGGAGAGTAACATATCTTCCACCCCCACTCCCAGGGAAGGCCCCCACCCACGACGGCACCCTACAACACGGGACACTCTCCCTTCTCATCCTCTCCACCACACCCCCAAGGGGAGAGAGAGGCACCCATCTCCTCATTCACTCTTCCAGTCCTCCACCCCCCCCCATCCCCCCCGCACTTCTCCCAACTCACCCTCAGACTCCTCAGATATAGTTAACTTGCGGTCTGCGGGGCGGCTCGTCGGACAAAGGGGGATTTCACGGGACATTAGGAAATTTTATTTAGTAGCTCGCACTGGGGAGAGAGGAAGGGAGAGAGAGGATGCCTGGATTTTTCCGAAGGATGAACGAGTAGGTGGAAGAGTCCGAAATGCTTATAGTGCCTGCGTGTGCGTGCGTGTTGTGTGTGTTGAGGCTTAGGTCCGGACGCGTGAAAGCAATTCGTTGTTCCTTTGACTGCGGTGGGTCCGGTCCATTGTGAGTTCCCGGGAGGGATGGATGCGCAGGAGACTGGCCGGGAGGAGAGGAGAGAGGGGGTGGGAAGTAAGGAATTAGGAGATGAATGGACGGAGAGCTCAGCGTGGTGGGATGGACTAGAGTATGCCGTGCGTGGTGCTGGGCGAAGTGTTAAGGTGGAAAAGGCAAAAGGGATGGAGAGAGTGTGTGTGTGTGTGTGTGAGAGAGAGAGAGTTAGAGTGTGAGATGAGGAGCGATGCGGGAGAAAGGGAGGAGAGGGTGGACCAGGGGGGCGGGACCGATAACTGGGGCCGCGGGGTCTGGGGTAGAAATGGACGGTGAGAATCGAGAGGGGACCACCGGACACTTGGGGGACCACGGGTCAGGAGCTCCTTATGAAACACGTGCGAGGAGATTCAAAGGCACGAGGGTCCGATGTGGGGGATGAAATGAGGTGCGGTGGTTGTCGCATCTGAATCCCACTGTCGAACGGTTTCAATGCAAGCTTTGCAAGTTCGACTGAAATTGTCTGTAAAAGCACCGAATTGTGTATTTTCTGTTCACCAAAATTGGAATCTCGAAACCTCCGTTAAAGAACTTCTGACATGAGCGTGGTGACATTCCACTGATGAAAGAAGAAGATGAAAAAATATACCGATTCAAAAACTGGACACGTGCGGTCCATACAATTTGTTTTCGCGCGGATCTCGAGTGAAATTATATTTAAGATTAGAGCAGTTAATAATGTTTTGACAGACAATTGTCTATTTTCCAGTATTGACTTTTTGTAACCGATCACATTCGATGAAATTTAATTTAAAAAATCGAAACGATTTTTAGAATTTTCAAATCATTTCCGAGCCCTGCATTCATCAAATCTAGCCGTTCTCGGGGTCCGTTACTGAGATAAGGACTCGGAAAAGTTTAAATTGGGATCTTTTTGATTTATTAATAAATTGTGCCTCATATTAAATAAACTGTTATAAATATTTGAAGTTATAAAACGTTTGACGCCTAAAACTAATTTCCTAATAATTATATAGCCTAAAAAATTGTACGATCACAGTTTAACACATTCTTGACATACATTTCATTAAAACAGACCGGTGACCTGTGGATATGAGTTTCTCCAAAGGCAATATACAATAGAGTGATGTGGGTATACCAATCACAAATTCCACACAATGTTAGTTTAAGAAATCTAAGTACATGTAAAGAGAGACGCTTGAGAGATTGAAGTAAAGATGATAGCTTACATATTTAAAATTATAATTACTTGAGTGAATAAATATGAAGATTGTCTATCTTTTCTATTCGGTGCATTTATTTATGTCGTTCTACCATTATTTAATGATTCAATTGACAATGGAGAAGTCAATCGGAAATATTAGATAATTTCGAATTCTCTTCATAGAAGGTTACATGAAAAATAAAAGTTGTCGGGAAGGAACTAACCAAATACGTGCCTCTTCGTAAATTTGAGTTTGTATATTTTTAACAAAAATACATTAATTTTGTTAGATTCTTAATGCTAAAGTGAAAAGTAAAGAGTTCAGCTAAAATAAAAAAATCAACAAAATATTACTCTTTGTCATTTATCCAGAATTATTAACAGCTTCAGTTGAAAATATAATAGTTTAAGTAATTGAACATATCCCTCCCGTTGACTACGATCTTGGCGTAGTGGGATGGCTTGCATGTTCCGTTGACCCCAAGAGCTGAACTAGCGGGAGCAATGACAATTCACCCATGCTACCCATGTCAAAGGGTAGGAGACAGACGAAACTTTGTCCTCAGCAGTGTCTGTTACTTAGTGCTGGCAAAAGCGTCTGAACCTAGTGGAGCGGTCATTTGAGTGATGATGTCACACTAAAAACACTATTGAGGACGTTAACGGGTAGCTATATCTACATAAATATCCCACGATCTACCAAAAGGTTTGTGGCAGGGGGTGCCAGTACTAGGCGAGATGGGTAATGTATAAGGGAAAATAAGCGATAAGGGATAATAAAATAAAGGAGAGGAAGAGAAAAGGGAAAAACATTCACCAAAAACCTCCAAAAAAGCGTGCACATAAACTACTTCAATTACCATTCCCATGCTAAATTCGGATGTACACGAACATAAAATAAGCCAAGGAAACTTATCCCGCTGGCCTGGGTGTCGTATCTAGCACGACACCCTCTCGTCCTTACTCGAAATTCTTACGCAATCGTACTGAAAGCAGAGAAAAATAAGACACAGAGATGCACTACAGTGGCTGACACAAGTCCATAAAATGTTAGGCCGATGATGAGAACAGGGAAGCTATGATGCATCAAAAGTGAAATGGAGAAAGGGGTTAGGGTAAGTTAGGCTTGTACGAGGTCAAATTGAGAGACTAGGGATTACTTGAGTGATTGTTACGGATTAAATTATAGTGGACAGAGGAGAGTGGCCGTGTTGTTGCATTGGAAACTGGGTAAAATTGTAGCGAATATAGAGTGACTGATTGGCTGAATTTTATTGGTAGAGATGAACGGTGACCCAACCATCCTAGTGGTAATACGGGCGTATATGCAGGCAAGTAGTCACTGGGAGGAAGAAATAGTTTGTGCGATTAAATAGAAGGTATGATTGTAAATGCGCTACGTAGAAATACGTAACAGTAGAGGAAAGTTGAAGTGCAGTAAAAGGCAAAGGAAAGGATCGAGAGAGGTAGGAGAGCATAGTTTGGGAATAAGAAATGTTTCCGGAGTGAAAGGAAGTCCTGCAGAAGAAGGATTTAATTAGAACTAATACCGCGCTCAAAAATCATCATTGGTTGAGGTGCAAATGGAAGAAGCCGGGAGAAAAAGGTAGATACCCTGTTAGATTATATCATGATTCCACATAGATTTAGAAAATTCGTGTTCACACAACTTCATACGGCACACTTCAAAGTATTCACACAGCTTCACGAGTGTGGGTCCACATTTGGATCATAATTTAGCCGTCATTAAATGAAATTTAAAAATTCTAAAGGTTAAGGAGGGATAGGAAACTGTAAAAGTGATGCCTTTGAGAATTGGCCGGAGTAAAGATAAGGGGTACCAAGAAAAACTTAATTAATGTCTGATGATAGGGAAATGAAAACGGTTGGCAAAAGGATCGAAAGAGCTAAATAAATAACAGGAATACTAAATCTAAAGCACTAATAGGAATGCTAAAGATAAAGCGATAATGGGGATGATAGAGAATATGAGAATTAAGAAAACATGGGTAGCGGGAAAAATGCTATGGAGGATGAATGAAATAAGAAAATGATGAAGTAGAAGTGCTTTACGGTAAAGGTATTAGGTAGGCCAGTTTAGAACTGAAAAAAATTAATGCGACGTAGACAAGTAAGACATAGGTCTAGAAATACTTATTTGTGCACATGAAAAATATATTCATATGCATGTATACATTTTTACATGTTTTACATGTTTACATACATATACATAATACATGTTTACGCATGCATGGCTGGCGCCCTAATACCCCCTTCAAAAGCCCTTGAGATGACTTGCGGGGTATTATGGTGTAGATTCATTAAACACGCTTAAGGCATTAATTGTTCACACTTTATTGCATTTAGGTTCAGTATGTCTATCAATAGCGTAAAAGATGAGACGGGACAGAAATGATTACAAGCAATTGCGTGTATTATAATTATTTGGAATTCTACCGATTAAGGTAGGTTTTGGATGGACATAGCCTATAAAATTGTGCCATAATACATTTACTTGTACTGTATAACAAAAAACAAGCTGACATCTGACGCTACGGTAAGTCCGTCTTCGAAACCACATATGTACTACTTTCCTCCCTTCATTCTATCCAACATGCCTATTCAAATCCTGCCCCTTCCTCTGTAGCCTAACGTTTACCCGTCTATCAGTCTCCAAGCTATTAGAATAGAATTATTAGAATTGAAGTCAATAATAAAAGCATTATTACCATGGAAATGATAATTCGTAACCTAGCGCCTTGTATGATATTTAATAGAATTTTTGAGCCGACGTCAATTTTTCTGCGATTGGTGCCCGGAACTGGTAATCTTTATATCTACCGGGGACTTTCTGCTGAAATTCTTTTGCCAATAACCGGAGGTGTTTAAAGATGAAAATTGGGAGAAAATACCATCTCTATCGAATGCGGAGAATCGGGTTACGAAAATACCCTCACACAAGAGTGATTCCCTTCACTTTATTCCACCCTGCTTCGAAAATGACCACTGCCGGACAGTTTTACCTGGACCCGAGCCCTAGCTCCCAAATCCGAGATTTCTTAGGCTCAGGGATAAGAAAGGCTGGGTCGAAAAAAAAAGCCGAAGGTTTTAAACGGTGCCTTGGTTAGTGGCAGTGGCAATGGGACCAATGTGGTCGACGAGAGTGAAATTTACGGTCGGATCTCACGCCTAGGTTCTTCCGTCATTGCTATGGTTGTCGACTCCATTCTCGCGCTGTTTTTATTTACGCCATAAATCCGGGATTCCGCTCCTCTTTGAATCTCTTACTCTGGGCATAGCTTTTCCGGAAAAGACGTTTAAAATCTGTTTTGTCGGACGTTTGGTGCATTGATGCATTCGAGTTTCATTTTTACCACCATCTGCTTTACATCCCTAGAGGAAGCCAATTGTAATTCATGTGCGAAAGTTACGCCAGCTCCAGCTGAAATGTTTCTGTCAAGGTAATTTCCCTTAATAAACATTTTAATGTCTGCTGATGTATTTATTTGGTAAAAGTAAGGAAATTTGAAATTATATCGTTGCTCAGTTTGAGACATTAACACTCTCTTAATCATATGCATTATGCATCGTGACTCAGTGAAGCCGGTGAAAATTCCATCGGAGGAGACGTCTAATATATATAAAAAATTAAACAAGAAAGCAAAAATATAAATGAACAAATGAAAATATTCGAAATTCTTGTTTTTTACTGTTAAATTTGTTGTCCTCAATACTTAATATGATTTATGGGCAAATGAATTATTAATTATTTTTCATTATTAATTTATTAAATTAATAATTTATTGAATTATTGTTAATTTATTTTATAATCATTAAATTGCGATTAATTATTAAGCTTAACAAGTCTTATTGATTATAACCATAAAAGTGATTTTGATTTCGAAATTTTACATGTTGAAAGCAAAGGCTATAGATTAGACGCCTTAGAACAATTAGAAATTTTAAATAGTGTTTGTTTAAATGAAAATATTGTTAACGAATTTCTGTATGCCTCCCACTCTCCCCTCCTTAAAGTCCCAATCCTCACGGTGGCCGATGACACCGCCCCCTCCCCTTCATCTAACCCTCTCTAATCCGCTGACTCACGAGAGCTCTACAATGTAGACTTCTCCCTCCCGCTCCACATTCCACCAACATCGCGGAGGGGACGCCAAACTGCCCTCCCCTCCGGCACGCAAACTAATCCTGACTTTACCCCTCCCAAACCTTCCTGATTATCTCCACCCCACCCCCGCCCTGGCTGTATATATAAGAAGGGCTGCAAATGTAGAGAGCTCACCTGATGATGAAGTTTTACTTCGAAACCCGGGTCGTGTGAATAAATCGTTTTCGTGTGGAACTACAAAGTTAGTTCTTTCATTTATTTATAATGAATCGGTTCCATAAAGTTACGCCAGAAACCATTAAGTCTTATTGAAATGAAATTGAAATCATTGACTTTGTAATTCCACACACTTGATTTAAAAAACACGACCCAGGTTTCGACGGTGAACGTCGACCATCAGGTGGTCCTCCTAGGAGCAAACTTGGTGTATATACCTTCCGATCAAGGGAGGAGGGGGGGTTGGTCAGAGAGAGAGGGAGGGCGGAGGGGTAAAAAGGTTCAAATGTAGCTGGGATGAAAAAAGAATTACATCTTTCGGTCGTTGACTTTGACTTGAAAGAGAGGTAGGTCTAGGAGTGGGGAGTGGGGGGATACAAAATTTTGTTGGAAAGTTCATCTTTGCAAGGGACGCATTTCAAAATTTCCAACTGCTCCAAAGCATCGAGCCTTTGGCCTTTATTTTCAAAATGAGTTATTTTAGTCACAAAGTCCCTTTTGTGGTCACTTTCGATGAGGTGCTTTGCGAAGAGGGATGTTATGTTCTTATTTTTTACACATGTTTGGTGTTCTTTAATTCTTTGTTTAAATTTCCGTCCTGTTTGCCCAATATACTTTGTGCTACATTCTGAGCACTTTAACTCATACACTCCACTCCTCTCGTTTTTGGGGACTTTGTCTTTAGTGTGAGATATCAGGTTCTTAAGATATGAACGACTGTAAAAGGCACATTTAATTTTTTCTTTAGGAAAACTTTTAATTACTTTTTGAGAAATAGTCCCTAAATAGAGTATTCTTCGCCATTTTGCAGTGGGATCTTTTAAATGTTCGGGGTTGCAAATGTGGCCTAGGGCTATTTTTGTAAGTTTCTTACGCTAAAGTTTATTAATTAGATCTTCTGAATAGCCATTGTTTACTGCTAACGTTTTAATTACATTAAGCTCCTTATTTACGTTGAATTTTGACATAGAGATAGCGGTTAAACGGTGGAGCATTGCATGAAATGCCGAAAGCTTTTGGGCGAAGCAATACCTTGAAGAGGAATTAATTAATTGGTCCGTATACATTGCCTTCCTAAAAATGGAGTACTGTAACCCATCTTTGTCTTTACAAATTGATAGGTCGAGCAAATTCAGGGAACCTTTTTCCTCTTTTTCACACGTGAATTGTACATCAGAATTGACAGAATTTAAATGTGCTAGAAACTGATCTAGTTGCCTATCAGAGCCTGTCCACACACAGAAGACATCGTCTACATACTACATATGTAAACCAACAAAATACATGATTAATGAGAGGGTGAGTTGAGGAGAACAAAACTTTTTCAAAATTGTCTATATAAATATCTGCCAGGAGTGGGGACAAGGGCGAGCCCATGGCTAAACCATTGGGTTGTTGGAAATAAGGGTTTAGCCATTTAGTTTTGTTCTCCTCAACTTACCCTCTCATTATCACCCTCTGACCAACCCCCTCCCTAGATCAGAAGGTAGAAATACCAAGTTTGCTCCTAGGAGGACCACCTGATGATGACGTTCAACGTCGAAACCTGGGTTGTGTTTTTTTAATAAAGTGTGTGGAGTTACAAAGTCAATTATTTCATTTCATTTCAATATGTTATGCAAATTCTATAAAGTTACGCCTGAAACAAAAAATTTTAACAAGTCTTTACAGTACGTATATTTCAAAAAACTGAATAAGTATCAAAGGCTTTCATTTCATACTTCTTTACGTCACAATGTTTTGCTACTCCTATGGGGTAATTTGGCCATGGAATTATTTTTTCTAAAGTTATGGGTAGCGTCAATACTCATTAAAATATCCTTGATTTAGGATAGGAAGAGACGTATAGCATTACCCAATATTTTTTTAATACTTGGCTTTCTTCTCGCATCATATTTCCAGATAAAATTACGATACAAATAAAATTCGTAAAAAAAACCATCAATGACGAGAACATAACTATCTAGTTAGGAGGTCCAGAAAGCTGATTTTTATTGAACCATTTAAAACACTGGATAAGAACACGAAAGGAGGGATAAGGGGCTTGTATGCGGAGGATAGCCCAAGTCGTCGCAATCAATACTTCTTTGGAAGGACGACGAATTCTAAAGTTTTACATTCCTCCCCTAATTCTTATGCGAAATTCATTTTACTGCATGTTTAGTTTTCTCTGCAGTAAGTCCGCGTGGTGACCGGAATATCTCTGTCAAAGTTTACCCTTCAAGAAAATTTTTGACGGTTCAAATTGTGAAAAGTTAGTATATTGCGAGTATTCTTAAATTTATTTTGTATTGCTATAGCTTTCTCCGTGGTAGCTTATCCATGGGATAGATACTCTCAAAATGACTGATATGGGTACAAGAATGAAGTTACAATTTGAAAAAAAACTTAATGCATAATGGTGATGTTTCGAATACATGCGTCCATGCAAAAGATGAAGTTTAATAACCTTTTGATTAACAATATTAATGTATTACAATAATAAAATTAATAATTTTACATTTCAATGCGCTGATTTTTTTACTAAATACCATTAGTTTAATTTAAGTGCCAACACGTATATTAAAAATTTAAAAGCGAGGGTTTATGTACATGGACAATGAAATGTTGAATTTAACTACCTGCGATTCTCCTATTATAATATCTCTGCCAACTATTTCTTGCTAAAAAACAATTTTTAAATCCACACAACTTCCTCGACAAAAGCTCATCTTTATTTCTTCAAGTAAGGGTCTTAATTTTTTTTAGAAAAACTCCAGCTCAAATATTATACTATTTACCCATTTTTTCGTAATCACACTATTAACGCTGTCTCTAGCCGTTATGACTAATTGACTATTCATCATTAAGAGACAGATAGTATCTTTAGAATTAGAAGAGGCTGAGTAAAGGAGGAGGTATCTGGATTTAAACGAACCGCGCTTAAACAATTGAAAGGAGGAAATAAAAAATTAAACCAAAAATGCCTAATATACATAAAAATGGTTAATTGAATTAATATTTATGCCTCACCAAAACCCCTAGCTTTCTTCAGGGAGCTCCTAAATAAATTCAGTTGGTTTTACCAATTCGCTCCAAACCACAGTCGCTATAATGTAGCGGTATGGAATACTTGTAATATTTACAACTAATAGATTCCCTTGAAAAATATTTCCTGAAATTCAATTTCTAATTTTTTAAATTTCTCGTAACGGAAACAAGCATGTTGTTCGTGCATGCTTTATAAGAATTGAATTCATGTGCAAGGGTAACTATAACTTTAGTTAATGTCATAATTTTTAGTCTTGTAGTTCAACGTCAGTCCACCACCATTGAAAAGTTTCTATCGTGCATTGCTGTGCTACCTTTATTGGTTTTCTCGCTTACGAAAGCATTCATTGACAACTTTTAGTTGAGGTGTGCTTTGAATTTATTGCCATTATCGTCTCTGAAGGAGGGTGAGGTTTTACATTGCGATAATCCCTGACACTCGATTCGTACTCGAGGCGGAAGTGTGTCATGCCTCGGGTGAGAACTCCCACGGACATGGGGTCATTCCATTCACACTAAAGAATGCTTGAGAGAGGGCAGTCGGATAGGATAATTCGCATCGGCTTGATGATTACGTCTCTTGGGCTAGGAAAAAAAACGGGCAACTTCTTTCAGGTGCCATCTTTTCAGAGGCTAAGATAGGAAGGAAAAAAAAATGCCGAATCAATTCGATCAACGTCATACCTCCGTTGAAACCGTCTTCCATTGTGCCCACTCTTTCGCCGTACTGAACGCCTCTTTCATTCTTTCTAACTTCCTCTCACTCGCATACACACACACACACACATCCCGATCCTTTTATCCGAGTGAGGGGGAAAACTCCTGCCAACCTTTATATACATCCCCTTAAATCGATCGCCCAGGAAACTATCCTTCTTCTCCTAATCCCGCCCCGTGTCCACACGAGTCCAAAAACCCTCCCTTAACTCAAAAACTTTCGCCCCACTCCTTTACCCCAATCCTCCCTCGGCTTCTTACGCACTCCCTTTCATCCCGAGGAAAAGCTTGCGCCCCTTCCGGTGGATATCTCCGTGTTAAGGAGGAAGGAAGAGGGGAAGTGCTTGGAAGGATGGAAAAGAGATGGAGAGAGAGAAGGGATGGAGAAAGAAAGAAGGAAAGGGTGGGAGACTGAAAAGTCTTCCTTTTTTTACCTGCGAAAGAGGAAGCGGCACCGAGACACCGAAAAACCTCTTCCCACCCGGGCGGGAACCATCACACCTGCACCTGAGTCGACGGGAAAAGAGAGGGAAAGGCCAAACCCTGCAAACCCAGACCGAAGTCTCTTCCTTTCCGTGGAGCAGGGCGGGGGAAGGCGGGAGAATGGAAAGGGGTCGCCCTCTCGGTCGCGTTCCCTTTCATCCCGCCCTCTCCTTTTTTTATTGCGGCTATCGAACGCGGGAGGGTGGCTGGAAGGAGTGGAGGGAGGAGGCGGAGGCCTTTGTGGAGGGCTGCCCTCTACGGGAGCCGCCGCGGAAGTCGAGAGTCGTAGCCCAGAGTCATTCGTCCGGTCGCCGCGGGAGAAGTGAATGCGTGACCGCGTCACAAGGGAAGGCCGCCCGGGAAATGCGAAATTCATTTCGGGACGATGGTGGTCTCCTCCCTCCCCGCCAAGACGAGGGACTCTCCCCATTACCCACTTCCGCTCTTCCCGGCCAATACGTGGACCGGACCGTCCCGGCGGCATCCAGACCTTTGATAGAGCGGAGATGTTTTCTCACAGGTGTGCGGGTCAGATGCGAAGGATCTGACCTACGCTCATACGTGGTAAATTGCACGGAACGGTGAGTAGAAGTTACAGGGAGATTTCAATCCTGATTAACACGATCTACATTCATACACTACCCCGCAAGATATCTCAAGGTTGTGTGTTAGGGGGTGATAGGTCAGCAGTCATCAAGACAATGGATCAATGCAAACTGCATCTACATCGCTTTCTGAAGGAATACCTCAAGGTCATGTGATAGTGGGTTTCAGGGCACCAGCTATGAAGATATCGAGGTCGAAGGAGAGACTGATATTAATTTTTTGGTGAATCATGTTTTGTGTCAATATCATAAATTTGGCGGGGAAAATTAAGTATTGATTATATTGGTTCAGCATTAGAATCCAAATTTGCCTCTTTAATTTTAACGTAACTGTCCGACCCGTCGATGCAGTGCAAACATTAGATTATTTCAGTGTGTGTAAGATCGGAAGAATAAAACGTTTGGGAAAACTGTAACCCGGCGTTCAATCCGAAGGGCCTGCGCATGGTCTCATCCTTGGTTACTGTGGAATTGAATGTTGCTTTTAGATTTCTTTTTTTGGAGATTGTTTACCTTCCGGGTAGTTTTCAATTATGATTGAATAAACCAATTATTATGATCATTGGAGGTTTATACTTTGTTTTTTTTTACAGCGTAGCTGGGGTGATATCTAGTTGGCGGTCGAGTCAATGGTGGAGAGTAGGCATCGCTATCTCCCAACTCGCGTGGCGCATATAAGAGAATACTTAAATTAAACTCGTCGTATATGACGACGAACCATTTGAATAACATTTACTCGCAATGATTCCAAAGCGAATGTATTCCATGTAGATGAAAGATGAAGAAAATATGTTGGAATTAGGTCAAACGTAGTGTGAAATTTCAACTTTACCTACTTTTCTGAGCTTATCTTAAGCATGATTGTTGCGCGGTTGTAATGCCACATGTTTTCCACCCCTCTAAACAGTTCAAGCGATTCAACCGGAGGTGAATTTTCCAAGGCACAACTTGGAGAAAACTCGACCCCCCCCCCACCCGCTCCTTGTAATGAGGGACGTTCCCAGGGCCATTGACGTGTGGTGAGATGTTTCGGCGACACGTGAGTTACACATGCACCGAAAAGAGGGAAACATCATTCCCATTCTTCCCTCCGCTCCCTCCCGGTCCTTGTATTCCCCCCGGTCGTCGAGAGTTTTTTTTTCTTCTCCCTCCCCCTTCGGCCACAAAACTCCTGCCATCGCGTGGAATGTCGTCCTCGCATCCGCCGTCCCGAGGACGCGGAGAACCGACGATGGGGGGAATTGAATGGAGGGCGAAAGGAAGAGAAGTCCAGTTTCACGACGACTCCCTCCCTCCCTGTCCATCCCATCAACACGAAAGTCCCCTTCGAGAGCACACGAGAGGAACGTCGTGTGTCCGACGGATTTCACGAGTTCCGGACTGGACTGCGAAACCAGTCACCGTCACTCGAATAAGAGTCCAATGCTAACTGTCACAAAATGGGGATACATTCTCCAGCATGTCAACAAACGGAATATTGTAGTAGAGCTAATTCATTTCTGAAGCTCTGTCCTTCATGATAGGAATACTACCTTATAGTTAGTGATTCCGTTGCATGTTAGCCCACCCTTATTTGTGTTCCAAGTATAGTCAATGGATGGGTTACTAACAGTTGTAACCGTTGTAAGTTATGTAACGGATGTTCCATGGATGATGTCCAGTCGCCCCCCTTTCAAGAGCCCATTAAGCGGATTACGGGATGGCATACATTCCAAGAAGGATTGGAATAGACGTGGTATAGCTGGTGACCTCATGCCCTTTGCCACACGTCCCAGTGAGGGCTTGCGGGATGGTGTATAGATGAAAATATAATGTAGATGAATATTACTTAATGTCCCACATAGGAACGTTACAATAACGTACCGCATTAATCTTTGGATGTTCGATTTAGCGAAAAAGAATGTAACTTAAATTCGAAACTATAAAGAGTACAGAAAATATAATACATATACATCTACATAATACCCCGCAAGCCGCCAATAGGGCGTGTCACGAGGTGTGTTAGGTCACCAACCGTAAAAAGGAACAATACCACATGCAAAACAACAACGTGGAAAATTACACCCACAGCAGTGCAAACACTCGTGCAACAATCCCTTCATCCAACACTCATGCAAACACAAATACCGCAAACCAACATAATATATAGAGAATATCGTCCAGCAAAATAGGGATACGCCATTACAAAATTGCAGCGTTTACAATAATGATGACATATAAACTGGTACACAGCGCAACCTTCAAATGGTAATATCATACTCTTGTACGATGTTTTCAGATCCTTAAGCTGTGTATATTATTTTTGCACCTTGGGATGTCACGTCCTGAGATATTCCATTATTTGTGTAATAATAATTAGAGCTATATTTGGGTGCATATCAGTTTTTACTAAGAGCTACTCTGCAGTGTAGCAAGTAAAAATGGTACCTTCTTTTCAGTTATGCACCAAAAGGGGCTTCCTTAAATATTCCATTCTATTTTTATATTTAAATAGGGTTGCAGTATATAATTGGGAAAATATCCACAATACATGTATTTTTGTGTATTTATTATTAAATAATTAATGATATACAGTATTTGAAGACACTATTTGCATTCATTTCAAACGTCTTCTTATTTATATAATGTGCATATGATGGCGGAAATGTCAATTTTATTGCTAGGGTATCAGCTCTTTGCCCTCATCATTTCGACTCGTAGATTGCAATTTGAAATAAAACACCGAGCATCCCTCAAAATATGTCGCAAAATTATTTTGAATCTTTGGTTTGCATGACCGGAGTGCTACATTACGTGAACATTGCGCGTCTGTCGATATATTCTATGCATCGCTTGTTGAGTGTCAAGACCGCGAGAAAGGAAATTCGCGCGTGCGAAGTGTGAATTTGAGAGAGAAGATCCAAAACTGTGGGTAACGAAGAGTGTCATCGTCTATGACCTTTTGGGTACGGGAAAGGCCAGGGGAAAAGGGGGTGAAGGAAGGAAAGAGTAACAGACGAACGAGGCTTGCTTGACCTCTGGGTCTCCCGCTCCGTATTTCTACTCCCATTCATCTATCCCTCATCTCTCCTCCACTTTTCAACCCTCCGGCCCGCTTACCGTCATGCGGTCGGTCCATCTACCCCCCGCTCTCTGATACCGCCGGCGAGCACGAGCCCGCCGGATGAGAGTGGAGTCCCGCGCAACCCTGCTTGAAAAGCCCTCCGACCTACGCCCGACTCTCGAGACTTCTACGTCTATCAAGAAGTCGTCCGGCGGGAAAGTTGAGTTCCCCTCGCCCCTCCCCCCCATTCCTCGACGTAGTGTCCCCACCGTGAGAATAGAGCGGGGGTTGGGACGGGAGGAAGGGGGATCACGGAGAAAGGAACGATGCATACCGGAAACTCATTCATTTCTCCTTTTTTCCCCCAGCGGGAGAGAGGGGTGCCCGGGGTGAGAGAGTGACTTTTCGGCTTTTGTGCGTCCCGTCGCCTCATCCCCTTCCGCTATGAGGAGCGGTCTTCGACAATGCCGCCACCAAGTGGCCGAGAGTCGGCCGTCACAATGTCCTCTCCTGCCCCTAGACAAGTAACCGCCTCCGTGTTACAGGGAGGGTCCACAAACGGGGCGGGTGGGGCTTTACCCTGAGGGGGCTTGGGGCGGAGAAGGGGCGGAGTGGGCGTGGAGCCAATGTGGGGGGATTGTGGTGGAGCGTAGATGTGGGATGGTGAGGAGGAAACAGCGAAAATGTTGAGCAAGAGGAAGGAGGGGAATTCCGGGGGACGAGGAATGGACTCAGCTGGATCGCGCTATCTTTGCGATCGAAGATAAGTATCTTCACCTCCAAGAGGCTCACTCTTCGCCAATTTCCTTATCACCCCCATTGATTTCTTTGAACACCCCTCCTCGCATTTTATGTAGGGTTTTAAGTATTTTCCTCACAACATATTTTAAATATCACGAGAATGACGCTTAAATAATGAAACAGAGGGTGGTAGTTAACATTAACATCTGTTTATAAATACTATGGTTTCAATTCCAGTATCACACTTTAATAAAGTACGGCCAGAAACCTTTGCACACTTTTGGAAAAACCAAACTTTAAGGGGGAAAATGACCACAGTTTTAAAATAAAAATAAGAACGGAAAAAACAAATAAGAAAAAATACTGTTTTTAAACAGAACTATTGTTGATTAGAACCAGCTGCCTGGAGGTTTGTTTGAGTCCTTTCCATTGAATTTTAGGAGTTTTAAGAATAGGCGTAAAGCAGCCACTGGGTGATAAAATTCATTGATCAGTGATGAATATACTATTGTACTTACTTAAATATTGTTTTTACGTGATGTGGACGGCGTTAGAATTTTTATTGCAGAAGTAAATGGTGTGTTAACGGTGATATGAAATTGAAGAGTGCGTGATTATGGACGGAGTCTGGCGATGGATGGTGCGTAGTATGTATTCGTATGGTGTGAACTTAGCCCATGGGTAATGGTAAAGGGTTGGTAATCTTTAAGTGTCATTGTATGTAAGAATA
This sequence comes from Hetaerina americana, assembly GCF_022747635.1. Classification (NCBI taxonomy): domain Eukaryota; kingdom Metazoa; phylum Arthropoda; class Insecta; order Odonata; family Calopterygidae; genus Hetaerina; species Hetaerina americana. The sequence goes on from NW_027286763.1 coordinate 81,858,152, forward strand.
TTTTGTCTCCTATCTGTTTTTCTTGTGCGTGTATGTATGTATGTTCATTGTAGGAGTGATCATTGATCAGACATGACCGTTGCCACCAGGAAAATTTCCTCATTGCAACGATAAATTCTTAAAAAAAGGGAATCCCAATCCTGAAGGTCCTCCAAAAACTTCACGCGATCCTTCAAATTAGCTAAATTTTGTGATTTTTGCGTTTTGTCTCGATGTCAAACTTCTACATTTACAGTTTGGCAATCCATTACGAGAGTTATAATTTATTAATAAAAACGGTCGCTTGGCCCTGAGAATATTCATCATTTCCGCCCTCAATTAAACAGTTGTAATATGGACTGAGATTTATAATAAGGGGATGAAAATTGTTCGTGTGTTAGGAGAAATAAATTTCGACAATACGGAGAAGTAACGTTCGTTTGATTTTACGAATGTAACTGAGGTCCAATAAGTCCTTGGGAAGGAGTGGCCGGAGTCTTCGGATATTAATGAAAAAGATAATAATGCGAACACTACCATTATAAAATGCATACATGGTAATGAATAAAATATTGAAAAAGTGGAAGAATATTTAAACCCAAGTTACCTTTTTCGTATCTACGACCCCTAAAAATTTAATTAGCGTTTCCTATTTAAATAAGCCTAGAATTATAAATTACAGTGTACTAAGAGAAGGTGGTTTCTTAGGGATGTTATCTTTCGAAAAGTAGTAGCAAAGTACAGTAACTAATTTTAAAAATGCTGAATGCCACTTACTCCGTAGGATATTTATTTTAAGATGGCTACGTGTATGTATATCAGCCATGTATCGAAAACCAGGGTTAAATAAATCGTAGGTGCCGTCTCGGATCTGAATTCAAGAAGACTGCAGTTATCACATAAAAAATGCGATTATTCAAGGCCACTGAATGTCTTATCCGGGCAAAGTTGAAGTGGTTCTCCTAAATAGAGGCCCAAATGGACCAGTCAGTGCTTTAATACTGCTCATTCATGAAGTGTCCGTGCACAGACACTGATATTACATCTATTCATACCGCTTTCGCCGGCAATTCCCTCCCTGAACTCACCTCGGTCATACCCACCCGACGCGATTTCGCAGGATATACACGATATACACCTCACTCCGGACTTTAAAACTTATATAGTGCCTAAGGAATATGCATGACCATGAAAAGCGCTTTACGGAATGAATATCTATGGAAAATTACAATTTTAACATTTTGCATAGTTTCACGAAGTGTTCGTTTGACTGTGGCCAAATTTCACGATTTCGTTTTGGTTTTGCACCCACTGAGAGCTTGGTGGTAACGAATGGACCTCTCTTATTATAAGATTAAAAAATGCAGCCTATCTTGAACCATACTTTTCGGCATCGATTCCGAAACAGCTGTGCGAAGACTGGCACTAGAGACCGACATCTTTTGAGGAGAAAATGATATATACCGTTAATTAAATTGACCCGAAGGGTGTTCTAGCCAGGGAAACGATACGAATGTGCCATGGTGAAAGCTCCAGCGTAGGCACTCCCCTACCGAACGATATCGAAACCATATCGTAATGACAGGATGAAAATACATGTTAAAGCATGTCAATAATAGTTCCAAAAACTTCGATATGAAGTTCACCACATTGAATCAATATTTAAAATTAAATTTTTTTATATTCAAATTTATGAAAATGGTATAAAAACTTCATTTATTTCTGTAAGTAGCCACACCTGGTCATTTTCAATTGACATATTTCAAAAGCATAACGCGATTTTTAATGTTGCACCAATTAAATACCGTTAACGTATCCGTAAATGGCATATTTATATCTACAAAGTTTCAAGCAAAGGGCAATTAACAAGGATCAAATTTGATGTAATTTACGGGGAAATGTAATATTAAATACGTGGGTAAAGTAGTATTATCAATTTAATTCATTGTAGAAAGACGATTGGTGGTATTTTTCGTCTATATAATATTTTCTACCACCATCAAGTATTAAACGGCCATTGAAATCTCCAAAGTTTTAAATGTATTTTTCACGATTCATTCTCATGATTTTTGAGCAACTGCAGAATGAATGCTCACAAATAGTTTTTAAATGCATACAATTACTTGTGATTGCTATGGAAGTAACTGATTTTATTGATAAATGCATTATAATTTCTAGGGTTTATTACATTTCCCAGAGATTTACTCATAAAAGTAACTATCGATGCAGTATTCCTGGATTTCAAAAAAGCCTTCGACAAAGTCCCACACAATAAATTGTTACATAAACTTAAATACTATGGGATCAATGAGAAAATAATTAATTGGATTAGAGACTTCTTGTCAAACCGCAAACAAATAGTAGTCATAGATGGGTTGTGCTCAACGGAGAGAGATGTAACTTCGGGCGTCCCCCAGGGAAGTGTAATAGGGCCTCTTCTGTTCTTAATATACATAAATGACTTAAGCACACACGTTAGTAGCAATCTAAGGTTATTTGCTGACGACACGGTAATATACAGGGAAATAAGGAGCCAACTAGATCGCGAGCTACTCTCTAGAGACTTAGACAATATCTCGGAATGGTGCAATAAATGGGGATTAACACTTAATATAGATAAATGCGCAGTTTTGAAATTTTGGAATAAAGGAAGCGAGGAACAGGATATAAACTACAAAATAGAGGGTTCAGTATTGACTACGGCAAATCAAGTTAAATATTTGGGGGTTGTTCTAACACCACACCTTTCATGGGGAGCACATATCAGGACAATATGCGGATCAGCTTTAAAGAAACTTGGCTTCATAAAACGGGTGGTGGGGAAATGTAATGAAAAAGCTAAAGAGAGGTGTTATTTTGCTCTAGTTAAACCTCATTTGGAATATGCCGCAAGTATTTGGGATCCGTGGGAGAAAATTCGACAAAAAGAATTAGATAAAGTCCAGAGAAAATCCGCTAGATTCGTTAAAAATTGTTATGATAAGAACACAAGTGTGACAGATCTCTTAGGGGATTTAGGCTGGGAACCACTTGAAGTGCGGAGAGAACAAGCGAGGCTTAGACTTTTAGAAAGGTTCAGAACAAACGAGTTTAACTATGACACTGAAGGAATTATAATGGCCCCACACTACTTAGGTAGATCAGACCACAAAGATAAACTAAGGGAGATAGATTCCAGGACAGATAGGTACAAATACTCATTCTTTCCCCGAACAATCAGAAATCATAATAGTAAGAAACCGAAGTCACTTTAGAAATATTAAAAACGTTGAATTTACAAGTCGGAACAAAATTAAACACTATAGAGATTTTAGGTATACTTTCAGGTGCATGTGTATGTAAGGTGTAGATTGAGTGTTTGCATGTGTGTGGGGTGTAAGTGTTCATGCATGAATTTATGCCAAGTTTTTTTTTTTTGATATATGATTTTGTGGTTATTCCATGCGGTTTTTTTTCTCTTTCTTTTCTAAATTACGGGTGGTGTCCTAACACCCCCCGCCACACGCCCTTGCGGCGGCTTGCGGGGTATTAAGTAGATGTAGATGTAGATAAAAACTATTTAGCCACCCATTTAACCGAGTCCTCTTTGAGTATCGATTTAGATGGTGAGTATAATGAAACATGTTTTTATATTTAAAATGTAATGATTGTATGGCTTTTGTTGGATGGGTAAACGTCTTAAATTCTTAAAAGTCGCATCAAAAGATACAAGCTAAACCATTTATAGTAAATATAGATCTCGAAAATGTCGATTAATGAGAAAAAACACAACATTATCATTGATAGGTACCTAGGGGCACATTTACCTAGTGAAATTATAAAGTACCCATTCTGAAACCTTATCTTTAGTAAAACTATGACAGCCAGTTCAAACATTATTTTTAGCCTATCAAATAAGAAACATGATACAAATATCCAGAAAACATGATACATATTTGTTGAAAGCGCAAGTGAATGCATTGCATGTGACCCTAGGAAAATAATAAAAAAATAATTATTTTTTGCATTTTTGGTACAAATTTCATCACTATTTTTGCACAAACTGCTTTATACCTATAAATTTCATTGAGGATATGGCCACAATCTGTAATAGTTGAGCCATAAAATGGAGATGCTAGGGCTTGTGCAAACAAAGAAACATTTATCGCGTCTTCTGTGAATTGAGAAATATAATGAAAATTTTACTGCTAATTTTCATTCACGCAGGCAACTTTGTGAACATTAAAGTTCGTTTTGGTATTTTTCGTTTAATTTGAATGTTCAGGTTACGCTAAAAACAGAATATGACCGAAAACCCTTCATATCACTCATTTTTACTCACGTCAAAGCATATTTTATTTAGTCCCAATGCATCTCCGAAAATGTTGTATCCTAAATTTAGGTCACAACGTAAAAATACGGATCATGCGGCGGAAACGTTGACCATCAAGTAATTAGGGCAAGAAAGAAAAAGCAAGTGAGCACAATATCCAGGGTTTTAGTTCCAGCACATGAACCGCTTCTTTCACCAACTTAGCAACGCATCACGCATTTCTGTGTATATTACATGTTATGTTACCTCCATATCTTAAAAATCCACAAGTGAAAACACGAGTGCATACTTAGCTGCTTCAACAAGAGGGGGACAGAGAGTGAGAGCGAAGGACCTACGCTGCTACCCTCAACAACCTCGAGGAGTGGTTTCAAATAAATCCCACTCAAAGCTTTGAGGTTGCTCGCGAATGTGACGAGAAGAGGAAGAGGGAGCGAGGGAGCGAATACTTGAACCGTGAAGATTGAAATGGGACGCCGCTGTGGTGGCGAGAGGAGAGCGCGGTGGTGGGACAGGATGGGGGAAGGGTGGGGGAGAGATGCGGAGAGTGTGGGGCAACTGAGGGAAGCGGTCGTCTCGACGGCCGGCGTACACAAATTGAGCGTTAAAACTTAGGAGCGAATGGGCTTGTATATTGGCCCTTGCGAGGATTTGAGAGGAGCGAAGGGGCACGAAATGACACACGCACAAACAAGGAAGGGGACAAAGGCTGAGATTGTGTGCGGGGGGGGAAGAGGGGGAAAACGGTGAAGCTGCCGGCGAAGCGAAGGAGGAGGACGTCGGAGGGAGGGTGGTCCGATTGCGGAGGGATGAACGGGGGGGGAGGGGAAAGAGGAAAGAGAGAACTCGGGCTCTTTTCATCCCACCCACCCTCCCCACTTCGTGCCCCGGACTCTCAATTGAATCAGTGACCCCCACCGAGAGAGGAACAGAGATGGAACGATAGTCCGCCTCCTCTTATGGACACAATCCCCGCACTCCCTATCTCCATCCTATGCCCCTGCCCTCCCTCCCTCCCTTCTTGCATCCTCCATGGAACCGCTTCCATACCACGCCAGCTATCTCACCCCTTCAAATCTCCCACCCCTCCACCCCCTCCGAATACCCCTCTCCCTACGCAACTCGCTTCCCTTCCTTTAACACATCCTTTCGCCCGACTCCCCCCCCTTCCCCCTCCTTTTCACCGAAACCCTTGCCACATTCTCTCCCCCTCACGCGACCCTCATCCCACGCCCCACGCAAGTCAACCCCAACATTAAAACCCCACCTCCTTACCTCACCCCCTCCACTGCCCGAGACTCCCTCCCTTCCGCCCCTGACGGCACACCCCCATCCCCCGGCACACCACCCGCCCGAAACGACCCCATCAAAAGACCCCATCCCAAGCGGAGTCATCTATTTTCATTACTCTGGAACTGTGAGCAGATGGAACCCGTCCACCCGCTGCAATCTCGATCCCCTCGCCACGCCCTCCCTCCCTCGCCTCCCCCGCCACTCCCCGGTCCTTATCCGCACCGTCGTGTCGGTGGGAGGGAAGAGGGGTGAGGCCGAAATAACCCACCCCTCCCTCACACTACCCCACCCCTCTCGCGCACAGGTCCTGGAGACACCCTTCCCTCCAATCTCGCCGCCTCGTGTAACAACATCCCTCGCAAGCGAGAGCGACACCATGTACACACACGTACGCACGCGATCGGGCGCGCACGCACAAGAACGCGAGTTCTCTCTTTATGGGCGATCTGGCGACACAACCGCAAGCCCGACGTCTTTCTCATTATGTCACCCCTCCCCAAATACACACACCTCACCACTACTGTGGCCATCTCTCTCTCTCTCTCGTCTTCTCCCATCTTTCTTTCTCTCTCTTAGCTCTATTAAGCCGTCTCCGTCCGCACACTCCTCCAACACCCTTCCACTCCGTTCCCCTTGCTGCGCTCTCAATCCTTACGCATTTCATTACAACGCAGTTGAGCGAGAGGGCGCTTTTGCACCCTTCTTCGCTCTTTGGGAGTGGCTAGACGGTGTGTTTGCATTAGTGGAGAGGTGAGATGTTTAACCTTAAGATATACCGGCGCCACGTGGAAAACCCATTATCCGAGAGAGAGAGAGAGTTGACTGTCTGACAGACACCGGTCTTGAATCGTCTATCGTCGGAGATTCCTGTTTAATGGGCTTACTTCACACTACCCCATTTATACATACTAATCAAGTCGTTCGATTGTACCCGGATAATTTTAAAGTTCGCCTCACACACCAATCAACACAACACAGTCATTCACAAGGAAGTTTTTTCAGCAAAACTTGGATTGCTTTTCATGCTATCGAAGAAAACCTAATATGACGACTACACTAGTGATTTCTAAAACACATAAATGATTTAAGGAAAGGGTATCTTAGGTAAGACAGATGATATCTTAGATGACACATTTCAGACGTCAATTTCTTCGTTATTATCACCTTTTGAAATTTATTATTTTTCTGGTTATTCATCGTAATATGGAATTAGACGGTGCTGATGTCAATATTGCCAGGAACGAAATTTGCGTTGGTGTTGCAGAAGTGGCATCACAAGCAATGACGTCATTCCATAGAGAAATATTTTGAGTTTTTGGATAAGAGAAAAGTCAAAATGTTATAACAATATCTTTGGAAAAATCTTTTTTTTAGGTCTCTTGCTCCCTGAAATATTTTATCATTATGCTATCAAATTTGCGAGAATATTTTAAGTAAATTTCCTAATCGTAGTCAATTTTATCCCCTTTATACGTGTATCACTGCTTTGGCCTTATTAGATCAAATTACTATACACGAAAATTTTGTGAAGGTATAATGCCACGAATGGATGTAACCGATCGGGACCAAAGTTCGTATAGCGCGCTAATCAATCCGCAACTGTTTATCATCACTATAGCGAAAACAGATTCCACATTCATATCACTTTTTTCGCGTCGTCAATTTCACGTTTTATTTGGGTAACAATCTCAAGGAGCAGCTTAGAAGCAATGGTTCCAAGTTTTGTTGGTGCCCTGAAAAATAAAACACACCACCGCACTCTACTAACTACACATGCATTTTAGACTTGAGGAAATCAGTCGACGATTGAACGCGAGTTATTTACGCGTTTCTGCTTTTCTAATGCCACAGAGTGTACAGTATTTCCGACTTCTTTGAATTCTCCACCTACGCGAACACCTCCCTCAAACTTGAAAATGTTCTGACCTTTAGACACTGACATCAAAGAAAAATCCGCAGGTATCGTAAACAACCCACAAGAAAGAGAGCATAATGCCATCAAGCTGAAGTCGCAACCGTCCATAACCATCGCGCTACCTATTTGATGGAAGGATCCTACAGGAAATTACATTCTGTTTTCTTGGCGCATGGCTTTCGTTTACTGACCAACCGGGTGATACGTATTAAGCAAGAGGTGAGAGAAGCGTGTCTTATCCTAATGGTTCTCTCATCCATAATAAACCTCCATTCCTGAATCGACGGCGCCTATTCGGCCAACAGACCTATTGTATACGGTGACGGCAAACAATCACAGTTTCTCTCATTTCAGAGCACCGTGATGGAACGGAAATATAATTGCAATGCTTTTTTTGCAAGTGTGTTCATTTAATTGATGATTCAATTACTAAAGAGTGACCAATATCCGGTTCATTTTTTTTAATGACATGAATGGATAGAAATGAAAGGACCTGGGGACGTTGAATGTGTAAGCAAGTGCATTTTTAAATACTAGACTAGTTTACAACGTGAAAGAAAATACATATCTGATGGCATTAAGTCAATTATTGTCAATGAGATTATAGGTAAATCGTAAATTATGATCATAATTGATCCGCAAAAAGCAAAAAGATGCTAAAGATACTCCGAAGCCAATTAATAGTTGGCTTGCATCCTTAGGTATCACTAAAATATTTTTAAAGTTGAAAACGCAGCCTAAGTCGGTGGTAATGTTCACTACAAGAAGGAATGTAAATGGAAAATTCTGAAATCGTGCGTGAAAATATTATACCATCTGAAGATTGCTGTGGTTGGACTGATAATTACAGAGGGTGTAGCACCCACGATCGAAATGTACTGATGATTACTGTACTTCTTGAAATTCCCAGAGATATACGAAGCTAAAAATAAAGAAATTCCATACAGATGTAAGAATCCTGTGATGAAATTTCTGTGAGGTTATTCGTCATATTTGGAAGCGTAAGCTTAAGGAAAGACAGTCCACTCTGTAGCGAAGAAAGTTTTAAATAAAAATTTTCCTAACAGAGACATGTTGTACAGTTTGAAATTTATTATTTTGTGAAACATGAACGGAGAACTTATAATTTTATAAATACCTTCGCTTAATTTTCATAAAGAACAAAATCAGTCAGTCACCCTGCCCAATTAATCATTTCGGCAATGCGCACTCCAGCTTACACAAATAACGCGGGTCGAAATCATATATGTCCCGTGGGTGTTTACGAAATAAAGCTAGTATCTGGTGCACGTTTAAAGAAGGAATGAAAATCAAATGACAGACGCTGTGAAAAATACAGTGGTCCAACATTCGTTGAAACTAGAATATGTCTTCATTCTCTTGAGTAAAATCACACTGTACTCTTACCTAGCCAGGCTTTTCGGAAGTCTGACTACCATTAAAAATAACCCCACGGTGATGAGAAGAAAATTTACAGTTGTTCCAAATAGAAAATTTTGCTAAGGGAGTTTGCTGAAGAAAATAATAATCTTTGTTGAAAAATTCTCTTGAATTCTATAGATAATAATTGCACTAGTAAGAAATTGCTGAAGAAAGAGCAAGAGAAAAGAATATAGAGACCTTCAAACAAGCAATCGCATATTTACCGATTTCTACTCATAGATCCAAAATTGCCGATATTGAAGGAACTAAAAATCACATCCTACGACCCTACACGAAGGGGGACTGAAGTGGATGTTAAAAACACTCACTTCAACCAAATAATTTTATTCAGTCATTTGTAGGAAATTATTTCTAATTATGAATTGCTCGCATGGAAAAGATAATGTCGTAGACAAAAAAAATCTCTCCAAAGAATGTGAATTGGTATGTTTAGTCCTGTCATCGTAAATTTTGATGAGAGAAAAATAGTACTTGACTAGTTCATCTAGGGAATTAATTTCTGTGAATTTCATTTGAGTTATCTAATCTTCAGACAGAGTGTGAAACCTTAATGATATCCTCACCGCCAAAAGTTAACCCGAGTGTTTCGAAACTGTCACGAAAAGCGAAACTCTCGAAAGGTCTCATAAACAAATAATGCGGCCACACTTCTTTTTACTTAAAATCTAGTTAGGGTAGTTGTCTAATTGGTTTAGTTTCTATGGAGGATGGATATCGCAGGGTTGCCATAAGTATACAGAGAACAAATACAAAAATTCTTAGCTGACCACATTCGTTCCTAAAATGTTACCAAGGGATATACTTACTCATACCCGAAGCCCATTCCGTCTTCAGAGAAACGACATTAGAATTCTCAATTCGTACGTAATGATTTTCATTCGTAAATGATTACCCGTGCACTTGTTAGCTGAAGACACCATTTTACGAATGGGTTCCTTCACTTACGAATAAAGCATTCCTTTTCAACTCACATGGGTGCGATTGGTTCGTATCCATTCATGCATTCAGCAAAGGATACATTAAATGTTTTTCCGCCAATGTCAGGTCGCCGGAAGACGGTAGAATAGTGGAATGGTTCCCGTAAACGAGCGTAGGGTAGAGCCGTGAAAACGCGGAATTTGCCGACCACAGAGAGCAGCGGAAGAGGCAGGGTCGACGGGAGGATTAACGGGAGGCGGACAAAAGAGACCCTCAGTCACAATTCTCTCCACCTCCGCTACCCTTTGGACTTTCTCCTCCCTTCGGGTTACGGTTTGTCGAAGGGGCCGCCGCAGACAGCGCGTCGCCTCGAGAGATCGGGGGAAGGGAAGGTCGTCGCTTTCAGTCCTCTGCCCCACCTTAGATACGGTAGAAGGAGTGACGGCGAGACTAGGAAACCGCCAGTCCCGCCATCTCATCTACTGCCATGCCCTCGGGAGGAGGTCCCCACGACATACACTTGAACTTTGCAAGAGTGCCGAGGCATCGACCGGAGTAATCATCCCGAAGGTTGCCTTAAAATCTCACGGTGGAACTCACATTGTGCTAACGATACGCCAGCAACATTCGTAAGCCCAATACTGCGCGTGACTTTAGCAAGGGAGATGGACTAGATCCTTTCCCTGTGCCACCTGTGGTTTCTCAGGATTATCTGGTACCCGGAAAATTGAACAATTTAGGTAAAGCTGAGGTTGCCCAGAGAGGGTACCTGGAATTGAACTGTGACCATATGGTCATTAGTCCAACGGTCTGCTCAATAGACAAGCACTTACCGACGTAATGGATTAAATACTTGACCCTAAGGGGTTACCCTCACCCACGACATCTCCGGGGTGAAACATATACACGCAATATGTGGACATCCTAACGAAAACATAGGATTTATTGGAAGATTGTTGGGAAAATGCGATGAAAAGGTCAAAGAAAAATGGTATCTTTCGCTAGTTAGGCCTCATTTAGAATATGCTGCTAGTATATGGGATCCTCATGAAGTTGAATTTATTGCCGAATCAGATCGCGGGCAAGATTTGTAAAACGTTGTCATGGCAAACTGAGGAGCGCATCAATATATTAGATGATATATCAGGTTAGGAATCACTCGCGAAGCAAAGTTTAATTACAGATTAAAACTCTTGCATAAATTAGAAGGGTTTATCTTTAGCAACAATGTTGAAAATGGATTGGAGAAAACGTTTTAAAAGAAGGAATGTAATAAGTTATCCTTTCCCAAATTGCTCTTTAATATTTCACCTTTATCATTTTAGAGTGAATCAATGGCGGACTTATTTCCCTGAACCTCTCTGGTACGCGGTCAAAATGCTTTTGGATTCTTGTTTAATTTTTCAGCCAATCTTTTCCTTTTGAATTCGCCTAACGCTTTCCGAAATTCCTTCTTTGAATTATCCCCAAATATCTTATAATAATAAGTGATCTCATTCCTTTTTCCGCTTAAGATATCGTTCCTTATATTTTTCATCTCGGCGTGACATAGCCTTTGATGTCTTAAAGATTTTCTAACATCCACGTTGTACCATCTAGGTTCCGTGTTATCTTTTATACATTTACTTGAAATGAACCTGTTGACTGCTGAGCGCGTGATGTCAAGGAAGTGATTCCACACATCCTCAGTATTTCTGTGTTTACTATCCTTCTTAAAATTTGCAAGTGAATTCTGCAACACACACTTTAAGCCGTTACAGTTCATGTTTTTAAACAAGTAAATTTTTCTATTGAGCTTCTTCTTTCGGAACTCATATAGGGAAAACTTGGAATTTACTGCTCTGTAGTCACTAATTCCTTTAATAATTTATATTTTAAAGACTTTTTTCAGTATGTTTATTTATAACAAATCAAGAATATTACAAAATATCGGTACAAATAAGTTTGATATCCCACGCAGCTAAAGTTGTTCTCAGGATCATAAACAAAAGGATAGAGAGTAGGGCAAATGATTACTTAGGGGATTATCAGTTTGGGTTTAGGAAGGGGTGAGGTACGCGTGATGCCACTGCAGTCAATATTGCAGTTAATAGATTTCCACAAAGTTAAGCCCGAAAACATCGAATATGTCAAGTTAAGTTCAACGTAAAAGAATGTAAGGCGATTTGCAGGTATCTTTGTCTTTACCCATATTTTAAAACTATATATACTCCAACCGATACATGGGACATTGAAATCTCCGCCGATTATAATCCCATGATCTTTATTTTGAGATGAGAAACTTTTGATTTGTTGATCTAGTTCTAGTATTGTAGTATCTTTTTGTCAGGCAACCTTTAAAATACGCATTCACATAGATTCAGGACTTTTAATTAAACATCAAACACTTCACAAACCGTTATCTAGAAATACCTCAGCCCTGCTAACGCAAGACTTAGAAACTTCAATGAATACACTCCCCCGATGTTTGTACTCCACCATTTCTGCAAATGGAAAACCATTTTGGGAAAATTTCAGTGCCGATGATATCAGTGGATTATCAACTTTCAGTACCAATAATCATATCTGAGACCTTAATTTGAATAAGGTGATGATATTCAGCGACTTTATTTTTTAAACTTCAGTAATTAACTACTAATAAGGGTACTGTTTCTTTGACATAACGGTTGCTTGAATATTTGACGGGAATCGTTTTCTTATAACTATCGAATCCCTTATTAAATTTTCCCTCCGATGCTATCTGATTCATATTAAGGACCTATTATTGCATGTCTAATACTGATCCTCAATTAATTTAAAGCTTAATTATTTGGCAAAGAAGACTTTAGAGGCTCACTATTTGACCTAGACTTTAATCTAAAAAAGCCCTTCAGTGCTCAAATATCATATTGTTATAAGGCAATATGATGTTTCGTAATAGGGCAATATTACGGCTCTACCAAAGGTTAAGAAAGAGACACCTTTTGCCTTATTTTATCTACATTGTGCACTGCAAGCCACCGCTCGGCAGCGTGACGGGGCAGAGCATTCAACACCAGGAATGCACCATCAAAACATTTTTGCTTAGTTGATAGTTGAAAAAAATGTGTTACATATTTCCAATAATGGAGAAAATTTTAACTACAGGTACATGCATTATGATGTGTAAGCGTAAAATACTTCTCTATTCATACGAGATGGGCTGCTAGTAGTATGAAGAGCCATGATATAAGGGTTAGATAAAATAAAGACAGCGTACTAGACTACTAAGAATTTGAACATTCTCTTTTTCCGAAGCGCGGTGATTTTTAGTCATTCTGATCCTTTATCGTTCGTGGGAAAAATAATATCGCAAATCTATCGCTCCTACACTTGATCTCTCAACTCTTATTTTCACGATCTCTCCTTCCATTTTACGATGGGGCTAATAATACATTTTCAACATCATTGCTAAAAAGAGACCCGGTTGAAATTCATGCAAGAGATTTAATCTCTATTTTAACCTTCGTTCCGTTAGTGATCCCAAACCTTATTTCTCTAATGATCTAAATACGTAATTTACTTTATCATGACAACGTTTTACAAATATAGCTTCTCTCGCTGAACCCGATTTAATATGATAATCACGGCGCGATGACACCGTTCCCGATTTCATGTGCTGTTACAACTCAACGTTTATTGAGGTAAGGTCTCCAGTTATTGTCTTAAAACGAATGTGAACTAATCTAAGGGCTATATTATTTCACAAATTTTAACGGCACATCCAATTTCAACCTCATTCAACTCCATATGGGCTCTATCGATACGGGGTTATGAATATAACACTATTGGGGATACTGACCTAGATTCACACATTTCCCGGATCACCCCTGACGATTTCGTAATCTTGAAGATATATACTTAAAATTTAACCAAATAATACATAGTCAAACACACAACAATTAAATCACCGTTTCAAGATTAAAATCGTCAGGTTATATGTCACAATCATTTGCGCAGTGCGACATAGCAAGGGTATTGTAATCCATCCATCCTTACTAATCTGCAGCCGAGTTCCAAGGCAAACGGGTAGGCGCGAATAAAGCTGAATGAATAAGCAATACGCATTAACAAGGCCAATACCTGCCGCAAAAAATCTGTTAACGTCACTCGTAATAATTACTTCGTTCTAAGCACTGGAGGTGTTTTCACTCACCTATGATGAGTTCTCCTCACAGAGTACAACCTTGACGTGCTAGAAATACTCCTCAGTTCTAATACTTCCTATAAATGTGACTTGTGAGAGAGTTGGTGACCATCCACATCTATGCCCATCCATACCAGGTTCCAGAGTTCCTAAGAAACGAGAAATGGTAGAAGCAGTGATTCTTTCCACAGCAAGAGGGCAGAGAAGGTGTCTTAGACTCGGGGGAGGGCGCTATTTCTCATTCTACATCCACGCAATACCCTGCTAAATGCCTTAAGGACGTGTTGTGGGTATTAGGGAACCAGTTATTCATATGAGACACTCATATATATATAATAATATAATAATATATGTATATAATATATATATATATACACATATATATAATATATACACATATATATACATATATATATATATATATATATATATATATATATATATATATATATATATATATATATATAATTTTTTGAATTTACAAATGAACACACGCGCACCTACACCCATGCATACCTATTTGCATAATGCAGTTATTGCTTTGTTCGAGTAAACTTTTCAAGATTGCTTTTTTAATAAAACATGTGAGGATGCTTAGGTTTGATTTTGTTAATATTATGCATTGTACGGAGGAAGAACGAGTACTTGGCCATGTCAGTGCTGGTATCCCTCTCTCTCTCTATCTTTCTTACCTTAGATTGATGATCCAATCTGCCAATGTAATATGGGGTCATTATAGTTATCTCGGTATCAAAGCAAAATCCAGTGCTGTGTACCTTTCTAAAAATCTTTGCATTGGCTGATTTCGCCGTGACAAAAGGAACTACTCCTCTCTTTAATTTTTTCACTCCAACATTTTCCCATTATTCCCTCGTGAATTTTAGTACCCTTAATACTCTTCCACAGAAATTTCTAATATGCGAACGTTATGTTAAATCCAATGCTTAAGACCACGGTTCTCTTGTCTACCCATTCGAGTCTATCGATGTAAGGGTTGAAAGGATGGATCAAGGTCTTTCTAAGATTGACTATATTAAATAATATTTCCTAAAATCGCAAAGGGTTTTTCAGGCTACTGTGAAAGGAAGAAAAAAGGAAGGAGAATATTCAGAATGGTTTGATGATTTACGGGGAAAGTTAATCCCTCGCCAGTGAACAGACACATTCAAAATAGTAAGACTGTCTCATTTACACGGCGGGGGGGGGGAGAGGTGTTTCCGGAATAGGTTTAAAGGGAGATTAATCCTATTGTCAGGGACCGCATTTGGGAACTTGCAAGCACACTCACTCACACTGGTTAGTCCAAACTGCGATAGAGAAAAGAAAATTGGGCAGGCGAGTTAGGGGCATAAAAGAAGAGTTTCATGAAATGAAAGGAGGAAGAAAGTATTCGGAATTAAAGAATAGACTACTCTAGCTTAGGGTGTAAGGATGTGTCATGTTAGGTGAGGCTTCGGAATGTAGCGGTCGGTGGTTAGTCTATGTGTCCATCCGATGCGAAACTTTTAAACGATAGGCTAAATAATAACAATAACCTCATCCGTTAGTGGTTATGTAACGGGAATAAAATATACTCATTCGGGCTTAAATGAGCCCTCGTGATCCGATTTTCAGTAATTCAAACAGAAAACAGGTTCATGTCCAACAGGTTTCGACTGCATAAAATGGAAGTATAATAGGTACCAACTAATTACATAATTTTTGTATAAAACTTTGACATACATGCCTTATTTATTGTTCGCCTGTCAATATATGGGTATTATGGCAACTGTATACATATTTTCCAGAAGAATTTACACATTCACGCTTGCATCCTCGTACGCATACTGTACAGGTGGTACCTGTAGATGCATCGAGTAATTTATTAGGCGGGGAAGAAAATTGTAGTACAATCTTAAAAAAAGCTTAAGTAGTTCGTGAATGCATTTGAAGTCGTCTGATGATGAACAATATTATTTATGACCACCTAAAAGCCATCTTTAATGAACGGAACATGAAAAAAGAAACTATAAGTCAACTATAACCATGAGTTCAAGAACTCATACTCTTCAAGTAAAATATAATTTTGATAATTTAAGGTCACAGCACTTCTGACGCCCCTAGATGTCGTATTTACACATTCAGGCCTAAGGTTGGGAGTTTCGCTCCTTGAACCGTCAATAACTTTCCCAGACCAATTCTAATTGTATAAAAAATAAAACATTATCCCTTTGGCGGCTGTAGAGTTTAAGAAGGTATCGACCGTATTAGAACTTCGGATAACTTGTTCAGTGGCGCTGCGACGCCACCCGATTGATTCATCACCATTATCGTTTGAAAATCAGTTATCTACAGTATTACACATCCGAAAGATAGGAAGGAGGCCTTGATCAAATGTATCCCTAAAAAGGGGGGGAAAACGCTAAAAGAGGAAAACTTGAGACCAATATATCCCTCCTCTTGAGCCTGGGTAAGCTCTTTGAAAGGGTTGTAGCACCGCACATCAAGGGATACGCGGAGCTAAAGGAAGTCATGCCACAAGAACAGTTCGGATTCCGCCAGGGATATACAACAAAAAAGAAAAAAACCATCGGTATTTTCCTTGACCTATCTAAGGCCTTCGACAAGGTCTGGCATGGGGGCCTAATTCAAAAGATGGAGTTTTGGAAATTCCCCAAATGGATGATAAATTGGACAAAGTCTTACCTAGACGGAAGAACTTTTAAAGTCAAATGGGGCGAAGAAAAAAGCGACAATAAAACTGCCAAAGCTGGTGTCCCACAAGGATCCATACTAGGCCCTCTGCTATTCAACATTTATACAGCCGACTTTCCAAAGCACAGAAATGACTGGCGAAGTATAACTGCCCTCTACGCTGACGATGCCGCAATCCTGGTAAAAGGGAAAAACATGACCTCAGTAAAAGAAAGAGCACAAGATGCATTGGACGAGATAATATCGTGGTATAAAAAATGGAAATTGCAGATAAATACCCAAAAAACCGAAAGCAATACTTTTCGTCCACCCAGGATCACGTAAAGCATCTTGTGAATGTATCAGGATTGGACAACAACCGATTGAATGGAGTCAAAGCATCAAATATTTAGGAGTGGACTTAGATGATAGACTGACCTTTAAAATACATATCAAACAGATACGAGATAAAGCGGCCGCAATAAGGTCGCAATTGGCACCGATTATCCGACAAAACGCCACCCCTAAGGAAATAAAAATTCTAATATACTCGGCAATAATAAGACCAACATTGACCTACGCAGCCCCTGCGTGGATGGGACTACTCAGTAGATCCCTAATGGACAAATTAAATAGCACAGAAAGGAAGACCCTGAGGCTGGCTTTTGGGCTCCCCCCCTGGGAAGAAAATGAGAATGTATACCAAAAAACAGGCATAGAAAAACTCTCAGATCTCCTACTAACAAGGTGTAAAACATACTATGATAAGTTAAAAGAAAACCCAAATGTGGCTATGACATACACAAAAATAAATAAAATAGGCCCCTATGATAAATATGAGACCTAATAATGTCACACTCCAATAATAATACGGAAAATAATTAAATAAATATAAAAAGGGCAAAAACAACGATGCTGGTGGTGCTCCAGAAAGAAAAAGGAATTATATACTGAGACACAGAGCATAAGCCTAACTAGGCGACCTATGATAAACAAAGCCACCTAAAAACGGCAAGGCAAGTCGTAGTACACATATCTTGGCCAACGTCATCATTTTATCATCATTCAGCATCTCATATCTATATTTACTCTATCCAAACCATTCATTCTATTCTTTGTCTATAAAAGTATCTCCTCCCATTTATTTTTTTCTAAAGGGCATATCATACTGCTTTCAGCAGAATATGTCAAATCATCTGAATGCTCTTCCTAGTAAAAGCGTAGTAAATCATTTTATTACTTCCGTTGGTCTCTGACGCCAAATATACGATTTCTTTTATTCTTAGTTTTTTGTAGTGCCTTGGCTGCCTTCTGGTTTATACCCTTAAAGCTTAAAAGGAATAAATGCAGAATAAATCCATTTCAATATTTTACGGACTCCCCACAACCAACCCTGGCTTCAAGTCCGACATTTTCCACCTGCCGCCGGTAGTCTAACCTTCTCGCAAGGCAAAAATCGATTCAATAGTCTTCTCTGCAAGATATTCCTTCATGAAAACATGGTATACAACTTAATTCCGATATTTCGGCGTTATTTAATATCAACGATGCACTTTTAAGAAATAAATCTCATTTTATGAAAAATCCTTGAAAGTAAAAAAAATCGACTGCCTCCCTCAAGGGTACCAAAACATCTCCTTTTATCAGTGAGTACGAACGAGGGTAGGCTGAAAACTAATGCACATATGCTTGTAGACCACACACAAAATGACCTTCAGAAACACTTATGGTGGCATTTAGAAGTAACATTCCCCCTCGTATAATGCAAAACCTTCAATACGATATAATTTTGGAATACATTGGTATTTCAAAGATTCAAAAGCACTCCCAACAAAGTGAGTTCGTGGAATTAACAACATAATAAAATACGAGTATATCAGCTATCAACGCCTTTATCGTCCAGCTTGGTACTAATTATGAGCCAATTCAATAGTAATAGAGAGACTGAGCGAAACGTCCCATCACTGCACTCCATATCCACTGGATATGAGCATGCGAATATCAGTCAAAGTTTACCCAAATTTTCAAATTTAGCGACTTTTCTTTAGGCTTCAGTTCACCCGACTTCGTACCCATGGGTCAAAAAAAATAAGTACCCCGTAGATTTTCGATAAATCCACAGAACAAAAGAACATTGAAAGCGAAGCATGGTGACGCGAAAACACCAGCATCATACCTTTGACAGAGGCACGTGCAAGTGGTGTTTGCTTTGGATGATGCATGCACCCTTGCCGTTCGGTAAGGCGTATCGCGTGAATTTAATCCCTCGCACGAGCACCGTTCTTCGGGGGCCCTCTCCGAACGTGAGGGGCCCTCCGAGTCGGGATAGGTTGAACGACCTTGTCCCGGGGAGCGAAAGGGTCGACGCGACGGCGACTCAAGACTGCGCCGGTCGGGGCGAGTAAGGAAAAGGGGTGGACGCGGCGGCGGCGGCGATTCCCTCGTTTTGGACGTCCCGTGATGGTGATGGGCAGGTGGGAGGGACGAGGGTGGGTCGGAAAGAGAGGAGATGGGCGGGGAAGGGAAAGAAATTGGATTGGCGTGAGTTTAAAAGGCAGGTGAATTTCTTTTTTTCAGGAGCAATACGAGCAAGAGGGGAGAACAGGGCCGGCAGGAGGGTCGTAAGGTAGTTGGGGAGAGAGCACTAACCATCCCCGTAGTGACTCGTGTGTGCGTATATAAATGGATGATCATGTGCGGAAGCGGGGTAATGACGATGAATGTTTCCACAATATCCGCGTAATAGGAGAGCGTTCCCATAATTCCCATCGCATGACTAACCGGCTGATAACTCATCTTTCCCATGGCTTTTGAAAACGCTGGCTCATATCGCTCCACCACCCTCTCCTCCCTCCGACTCCGTCGCACCGCCCCCCAGAAACCCCTCCCCCACACCCACCTCGGGCTCCCAAACCTCCGTCCCTCCCTCCCCCTCATCCACCCCTACTCCAACCCTCTCCACCCCCGCAAGTCGGCCCCCTTCTCCACCCTTGACATCCACTCCCATACATCCTCATCCACTTCCCGCCATCACTCACCCCTCTACCCCGTTCCCAAATCGACCCCCCCCCCTACTCACAAACTCCCTTGTCCCCCACTCCCAATGGCACCAACGCCCAGCACCCACACTCCAATAAACCCCCCTCTTCATCCACCCCCTCCACACCCCCGGACGTTCGCCCATCACTCTCCGCTTTTTCCCTCACTCTTCGGCCCCGAAACCGCTCTCAATTATTTCCATATACCGACCGATCTCTTTTTCCCTCCCTTTCCCTCTCTCTCTCCCTCCCTCCCTCCACGAATCTCCTGCCTTCAAAACCCTCGTTCACGACCACTTCCTTCCTCGGTTACCTCCTCTGACTGATGCCTCTCTCTCTCTCTCCCTCCATTCCTTCCCCCTCCGCCTACTTTACTCCTCCACCGTATACCTCCCCGCTCTCTCTCTCCCTCCCCATCCCCAGACTCATCCCTCCCGCGATAACATCTGCCTTTGTTCTCAGCGCTCTGCCACTTTACCACGCTCTGACTAATGCCTTTTTGCTCCTTTGCCCTTTTCACGGGGATCGCACGCGCCCCTGACGCCTAATACGGATGTTCCCTCTTCCTTCCCCACCCTCCTCTCCCCCCTCCCCCACTGGCTCTAATTAGCACAACGACGGGGGGTTCCATTTTGATGACTCTTAAGGATTACGAGGCGAGATCCACATACGAGCGCACTTGTGGGTCCCGGCGTTCCGTGATGGACTGTCTCGCAGACAAAGGCTACCTCAAGGAGTCGTCCACCTGCACCAGTCTTCTGATCTGATTTGTTTAGGAATTAATTAATGAAACACCTATCTGAATCCTAGTTCCAACGCGAAATACGGACAGGGCTAAAAGCATTATGCACTAAGGCTATCCTAGGTCATGTCCATTTATTTGAATATGTTATCACACATGCAATCAATATATATTTACATTTGAAATGAATTATTCTCTATTGGAGTGGTACCATTTGTAAAAGGCAACGCCAATTGTACAACTCTCACGTGGCGTATACTCTATTCGAATCATCAGTTCCAATCCTTATTGTAAACGGAGATATGGATTTTGACGAATTGTTTAAATCATAAGTTAAACAAGTCACATCAGTGAAGATTATTGTTTCTTCTATTTTGCAATTTGAATTAACGTAATGTTTCACAAAATGCAATGACTACATCTAACAGTTGGAGAAGAAGTGATGTTAAACTTTACAAAATCAGTTTAAGTGATTTAGTTATTTCAAGAAACTGACTAAATAATGCACTCAAGTATTATATTTATAAACAAAACATATACTGACTTAAGTTAATTCATACATGCATTAGTACCGACATTATTTAGTAGAATAAACATGCAAAAAAGAATAAAGAATTCCGTAGTAGTAGTATTTAGGGGAGGCGACCGACAGCTGAGGTCACTTGCGCCATAGGGGGTGGACAGGAAAGGATGAAGAGAGAGAACAGTGGAGAGTAGACAGGAGGAGAACAGAGGAGAGAGGGATAAGTGGAGAGAAACCCGGCGTCGACATGAAAAATATTCAACACCGCCGGGATTTCAACACGGGCCCTATGGGTGGGAAGCCAGTACGTTAGCCCCCGCACCATCTTCATCCCATGAGAATTACGTAAACACAAACAAGAATTAACTGTTTGACTCGGCAATACGATGTTATTTCAACACAATATCGAAGTCAATGATGGGGAATTAAAAAATTCAAGTACTCAACTAATTGTATACCTTACAATATATAATGATTGGTTATGGCCATAATATGACAATTACCACTAGTACCAGGTTGCTTATTTGAATACGATACATCTTTAGTACAAAATTTCACTATCAATATCTTCCTTCCAGTAAGTTCAAGCTTTTAATTGCCGTGTCAAAAGGTCGTAAACCCCTCCCTACAGGTTTCGTGCATCGGCAATTCAAAACCATCTTAGCTGTGTGGGGAAAGAGCGTGGGTTATTTTGGCCTATAAGATAGGGCTCAAAAGAATCTGAGTCGGTGAAATGACTATATATTAGTTACAGTGATCTTATGATAATAACTCAAGCTTCACGACATTTTAAGTTCAAAGAAAATAAGTGGTCGAATTAAAATTTATTTCGGGCAGCTTTCGAATGAGGAGTGGCGTGAAGTATATGGTTAAACTAAAATGGGCTCATTATGGCTAACGGTATAACGCTGCCTTATAATTCAGAGCATGTGCTGATTTTAGCTTTATAACAGACATCACTCGCATTATATTCCTGCAAGCTTACCTGATTAGGGAAAATTTCGAGACCTCCTGAAGAATGCAGCCCAAAAAGGAAGCATTCGATAGGTTATAGATAGCAAAGAGAACATGAATAGTAGTCCAAAGTTCTTTCCAACGTTTAAACGACATTACTCTCCGGTAAAATAAAGCCAACATGATAACCAACTGGAAAATTCATCACCTGATAGAAATGACTAAACAGACAAAAAAATACATTTACAAATGAAAGTTTAATTTGCTGTGGATAAGGAAATGAAATTTAAAATACGGACGATAGCTGAGATTACAATGTGTAGGACTTCAATAAAGATCATTATTCACGCGAATAATCTCACTTGGGTATCAATTTTTTCCAACTGAACGATAACATGCTCGTTACCCATTCAAAAGTTTAGATCATACAGCTATTATGAATTATTACTGTATAGAGGGTTACTTTAACAAATAATTGAAAGGGAGTGGAAGAAAAAGAACAATCAATCCTAACCTGCTCTTTCTCTATCCACCGGCTCTCTTCAGTATGAGTATATATCTTTAACTAGGAGAGTACATGAATTGGACTGCATATCGTGCGCTGTTTCAGTGTCCCTTTTCTACCTGCACTGACGTACGATGATGACGTACACTGTCGCAAAAAAATGGTGGAATACCAGGGATCCCTCTATTTCTTTAATCGAATTTTATCTGAGAACTAAAGGAAACAGAAAATAGCAGATACAGAGGGTACATCACCGTCTCTCATTTTATTATTAGCAGTCCGTACGTGACTCAATTGGAATTAGAACCATATTTTGAGATTTCCATTGGAAAATTAAATTGCTCAAAACACCGTGGACGCTCGAACGCATGCTTAAATAAATAGACAGTATGCGTAAACAGATTCCTTTATTTTTGATTTTTTTTTCACAAATATCAAACGCGCTGCAAAAAAGAACACCCCGTGTGTGCTTTTGGGCTTTCTTGACCAGGATCTAGCCAACGCGGAATATTAACAAAATGTTAGCCATAATATTACATATTCGGCGGCATTTTCAGTGCCCATCGTTACTACAGAAATTCTAAAGAAAATATGCGACGGCTAAAGGTTATAAAATACCCGACTACATACACGTGCATGGTTGGATATTTTATAAAAATTCGCACAAAAATCCTTATGACCCTCACCGAAGGTTAAAAATTTTGACGGGTCGAAAGGAAGAGTGTATTTTTATTTTACCTTCGTTCCCTTTATTTTTGAGTGGTCGGAACTCTGAGAACCGGGATTGATTGAGAGAGAAAGGGGATGGGAAATAAGAAGGACCGTGGCTTATGGGAAAGGGAGAAGTGAGAGGAATCACAAGGGCCATAAAGTGGATGAACGAGGGAGTGAAAAATGAGGCGACGTATAATGGTGGGAAAGCGTTCAGCTGTGCGTCCTATTTTGAATGGTAATTGCGAAGAGAATTAAATTACCTCCCACGTCCGAGGCATGACCCGAAATAAGCAAAGGGAAAGAAACGCAGCGGGGGTGAGGGTGGGGGGAGGGAGGGTGGAATGGGGACGATTGGCGTTCGAAGAAAGAGTGGGGGGGGGGAAAGAGAGAGAAGTATATAGGGAGAGGAGGGGGAAGGCAGATGGAAATGAACGTAAGCAGAAAGGACCTGCAAGGTACGTTCGCTTGAGCCCCAGCAACTTACTTACAGTAAGGATGAATAAAACAATTGTTCGAGAAAGTGATTTTTATATCCTACTTTTGATGTGTGAAAGTTATTTCAACGAATCAGTGATGAATTTTATCAACAATTAGAGAATAAATTACAGTTTCCAAATGAATAAATATTTCAGATGGTAGAACTAGGTCTTAAAGAGAGATGTTACAAGAACAGATACGAAGTTCGAAGTAGGAAGACAGTACAAAAACAAACCGGGGATACAGCTTTAATTTTACTACACATCAGTTTTATGTGGTGCTGAAATTTCGCTTTCTTACTTTTCAATTCTAGTTTGCACGTTATTTGATACGTTTTTACTACATTCTAAGGTGAATATGTGTGATAGTTGATAGTATATGTATCTGCATGCATGTAAGTTAAAACTTTTTTGCATGAATGTCTACGCCACTATGGGCGTAGGTTTGCATAAAGATGCTGATTTTGCAGGTGGTTTTGTTCTATTTTATGGGTGGTGACCTAACACCCTCCGCCACACGCCCTTGCGGCGGCTTGCGAGGCATTATGTAGATGTAGATGAAGTCCGCTTTCAATGAATTTTTCTACCCGGTTACGCCGTTAATTTAAGCGTTTTCAAGTTCTTTAATTGTTAATTTAGTTTTAAAATCATCTAAAGACAAAATATTATATGTACTAACGATGACTTACCAACCAACTCTGACCATTGTGATTTTTAAATTATTCACTTATTAATTGATTCAGTTTAATTCTCCTAGAAGAAAAAAATAGGAGCCCAAATTTACTTGAAGTGATGAAGTTTAAATTTAGAATTTATTCTCCTGTAACACGATAAAATTTCACGCTTTTAGTTCGAAGTACAAGTATTCTTATATATTTCGTTTTGAATTACAGAGACCATCGTAATTATAACATTGGAAAATGTAATGTGAAAACCATGAATCCCTTTCTCAGATTAAAGAGATTAAGATCCATATTTGGTTCGCCAGGGTCAGTAAAAATGCAAACTGATTAAAGCAGTTAGATGTTTTTGCAGTACTCCGACATTTTGTTGCAATCGATTTCGTTGGACCGTGACCATATCAAATAAGCTAGTAAAATAGAAAAAATATAACCAATAATTAATAAAACATTGAGGTAAATTACAAAATTGTCAATGCAGTTTGCTAGCGTTGTTTAGGTTCGATTCGCACATTCAAAATAACTTTTGGGAAAAAATTTTGACGGTCAATATTTGGTATAATGATGATAAAATACTTCGAAATTCATCAAGTTGAAGTGTTATGCGGCATGAAAAACATAATATCCACTGGCTAGACCTCCAATTAAAAAAACTGAAATAAAAAAGTATATCATTTACCGCGGCTGTTCAAAATGTCTTTCGCCGAATTGGATTAATGCGTGATACTACCTGAAACTTTTCTTCCCTCTTTTCAGAAAGCCTTGAAATATCCCGACATCCGTCGAAAGTCTCTGGAAGATTCGAATCAATACAGTGGCGCGTTAAAATAAAATGGTCTTCGATGAAAATGAAACAAGTCACCACACCACCGACATTTAAGACTACTCTGACCACTTCCCATTCACTCCCTAGCGGACATTTCATTTTTTTTCACCGGCCTAAAAGTAAGAAATATTTAACTTCTGCCACCCACGAATGATTTTATCCCGGAAATAACATTAAAATCCTCTGAAGACATGAAAAGCAGTAGAGTTAAAACTTCTTTTGGCGACCATCCCCTACGGATGACCAGTATTTCCGGATACGACCTAAAATGCTCAAATACCCCTTTGATTAAAACAGGGAATCAATTCTGTGACGACCGATGGGTATCCTTGGTCATTACTTTCTTGAAGCTTAATTTAATAGCCCAAGCAATATTTTATCTCCACGAACTAGAACCGTAAGACAGTATTCCTTTCAATAATAACAGCATTTCTTCAAAATAACATTAATTTACTCATTCCTACAGTAGCTAAAAGAAATAAATGATACTTATTGCTTGACGTAGAAGCTGGTTTTCCTTGGATATAAGATGTCTCCGGACATTTCAAAATACGGTGAAGACGGAAAGATAAATCACCGTAACCGACAGCGCCTTAAATCAAAGGAAGGGTCCACGGATGCCTGACATTTTGGTAGGTGTTCTGCATGAGTTTGTCAGACGCCACGCGGGACTCTTTCAAGAAAGAATACACATAAATTCACTCTTGCGAGGGTTATTCATAAATTCTGTTTGGATACCCTGAGGTAACAAAATACTGTTGCCCTAAAGAACAATTTTCTGGCACTTTTTCATACAGAATATATGAACGAGCATATCCAATGTTCACAATCATATTTTCCCTGTTTATTTATTTTTTAGCTTACAATTTTCAAAGTGTAAATGTTATCATAAGATTCTAAAACAGGTGCTAATAAATGTACGAATATTAAGTAAGTAAGAATGCCATGGGCTAAGTTTTCCGTCATGTATACTCGGTTGAAGGTAGTTTCATATCTATTACGTGACTTTTAGATAGTTTTACATCTACATAATACGCCGCAAAC
Organism: Hetaerina americana; assembly: GCF_022747635.1. Taxonomy (NCBI): domain Eukaryota; kingdom Metazoa; phylum Arthropoda; class Insecta; order Odonata; family Calopterygidae; genus Hetaerina; species Hetaerina americana. Next base: position 81,884,352 of record NW_027286763.1, read on the forward strand.
CGCCGAAAGAGCATGTGGCTGGAGGTTTTTGGTCACCAGCCAAACATACAAAATAATTACAGTTATATCTACAGATACTTGTTCAAAAATGCAATCGAACAAAGTTAGTCACCACGCAAGAAGCTACACTTACTTAAATGAAAAAATTATTCAGCAACAGGAGAATGTTCAAATCATGCGGAAAAAATGTTTAAAAAATGGTTATACTCGTATTTAAAATTTGAATGAATAATAATGATAAAATATGCACGCTACCAATACTACCACTCTTATCTATGTTTATCCATAAACCTACGAGGAAAAAACGAAATTTAAAATCTGTTTTAGCATTTATCTCCAAGATTTTACGTACGTGATCTGATCATAGTAAGTTGGGAAGATGTAATGCATGCGCTTAACATTCCCGGATAAGTGACCTGCCTAAAATTTACACTTTAATTTAACATGTAATTCAACCTACGGCCAACTAGTGGCTCCCATTCTTATTTTCCCAATGGTGTCTTTATACTGCTACGTAGCTCATGAAATCTTTTTACAAGCCTAGCTGCCTAACGTTGCACTCGATCTAGCTTTAAAACTAAGACTACCTCGTGGGGATCCCACACACCCGCAACATACTCAAGGTGGGGCCTAACTACCGTTAATAATGATGAATTAAAAGGCAATACAAAATCAGATCGACCAGGAATTTCAGAATTTCAATTATATCAAAGAGTTATAATTCTACCGAAATCGTAGAGAAACTAGAAAGGTTCAGCATTTCAGACAAATTTCCAAAGACTCTTTCCCCCTCCGCCCCCGAGAATGGATTCACATGAGTAGGCTGGCGAATCAAAAGGTAAGTGACGTTTTGTTTGAAGTGAAACAATGACTAAAATTAAGGGGGGAATCGGGGATCGTGATGGCGCGGTGGCTAAGGTACAGGCTTCCCACCGAGAGGTCCCGAATACAAATCCTGGAGGAAACAAATATTTTTCAGTCGTATCCCGATCCCTACTGGAGGTGCTTTGCGGGGAGCACTATGAACGACGTCCGTCGGATGCGACGTTAAACTAAGGACCCCTTGGCGCCTTTCGATAAGAGTAGACTAATGCCGACGTCGGGTTACTCTCCACCCTTCCTTTCCCATTCATCCCTAAGGGCGCAAATGACCTTAGCTTTCGGTCGCCTCCTATAAAAAATACTACTTGTACTTGTCTCTTGATCTTCTTCGCAGGATCATCCCTTCAATTTCATTTTCTGTTATGTTTCTACCTAATCCATTCTGCCTCAAAGTGTGTCCAATATATCTAGTTCTTTTTTGCCAAAGATCTCTCCATGTTTTCCTTTCCTCTTCTGATCTTCTTTATAAATCCTCTTTCCTTACTCTCTCTATCCATTTAATCTTCAGCATTCTTCTCCAGCAAAGTTTTCTTCTATTCGCTGGTCCACTCTTACAATGTTCAATTTCTCTGATGCATCGAGTGTCATGCTCCATTCGAATATTTTGATGACAGGTTCCTTGTTTGTAAGCTCAGGTTTCTTGTTCATAATAGTTCCCTCTTCTTCATGAGCGTCTTCTTAGCTTGAGCTAATCGAGCATGTACATTGCGAGGGAAAAAAGAGTATTTGAGTCTGTCGGCGCTGGTCTCTCTTATTTTATCCTCGTGGCTCAATCTGCCAATGTTATGTGGAACCATAATAATTCCCTCGGTGCCACAAACAAACTCGAGTGTTCTGTACCTTGTAATAATCTTTGGTCTTACTGTCTCTCTTACTGACTTCTTGGGCTTCTATCCTGATTCCTCTAGCCTAGCCGTCACGCTTCCTGTATTTCTCGAAGGAATTTTCAACAAAACTTTTTTTTTTATTCATTGCGGATCTTTTCTCCAAATTTTCCAATTCCTAATACAATGTCGTACGTTTTACACGTTGAACCCAATGTAACGAGATTTTTTCGATGCTCAATTAACATCGCATTGCGATGCCCTCGAGCACCGCACAGGGAAACGAATATCCCCTTCCCAAATTCTCGCTTTGGCATTTGGTGGACTAAGGTGTGGTCGGTAGTGCGGTTTCGGAGTCGTCCATTTGCGGCAAAGGGAGGGGGAGAGATGAGAGGTTCGGTTCTGTGG